>NW_022103940.1:1493365-1510558 GCF_000313985.2 Echinops telfairi | reverse complement strand
GGAAGGGGGAGGGGAAAAAAGGAGAATGAGCTGATTCTGAGACCCCAAGAGGAAAGCGAATTTTGGGAATAATGAGGGCAACAAATGTATAGATGTGCCTTACACAATTGATCTATGTATTGTGATGAATTATGAGTCCCAATAAATTGATTTAAAAAAGAAAGAAAGAAACATACAACTTTCCTCTAGTTATTTAATGCTTCCTCCCCACACTATCATGACCAAAAATTACCTTACAAATCCGGGTAGACCAGAGCACGTACACAGGTACAGATAAGAGCTGGAAACACGGGGTGTCCAGGACCTATAAACCCCTCAAGGACCAATAATAAGAGTAGTGATACCAGGAGGCTAAGGGTAAAGTGGGAGGAGAAAGAGGGAAGTGATTACAATGATCTACATATGATCTCCTCCCAGGGGACCAAACAACAGAAAAGTGGGTGAAGGGTGACATCAGTCAGTGTAAGACATGAAAAAATAGTAACAATTTATAAATTATCAAGAGCTCATGAGGAAGAGAGGGTGGGGTAGTGAGGGAAAAAAATGAGGAGCTGATACCAAGGGATCAAGTAGAAAGAAAATGTATTGAAAATGATGATGGTAACAAATATACAAATGTGTTTGACACAATAGATGTATGGATGGATTGTGATAAGAGCTGTATGAGCCCCCAATAAAATGTTTTGTTGTTGTTGTTTTTTAAATATACAGTGACTACATTTGTGGGGAGAGACCATGGAAAGCTCAATATCAGCAACTAAAACCAGGCCAGGGTCTAATTGTGGCAGAGACAATCAATTATTCATATGTAAGTTCAGTTTGAAGTTAAAGAAAGATTCTATGGGCAAAATATTTAATGATGTAAGAAGCAACAAAAGAAGATTAAAAGAATACACATAGTCACTGTACCAAAAATACTAGGCAACATTTCACCATTTCCAGAGCTAGCATATGAGCAAGAACCAATGGTACTGAAGGAAGAAGTTCAAGCTGCACTGAAAGCACTGGCCAAAAACAAGGTTCCAAGAATTGATGCAATATCAATAGAAATAATTTAACAGGATGATGAAGCACTGGAAGCACTCACTGGTCTATGCCAGGAAATTTGGAAGACAGTTATTTGGTCATCTGACAGAAAGAGATCCATATTTGTAACCATTCCAAAGAAAGTTGACCAAACAGGCTGCTCAAATTATAGAGCGATATTATTAATACCACATGCAAGTGAAATTTTGTTGAAGATCATCCAACAATGGTTAAAGTAGTACATTGACAGGGAACTGCCAGAAGTTCAGTCAGATTCAGATGAGGATGTGGAACAAGGCATATCATTGCTGATGACAGATGGATCTTGGCTGAAAGAGAGTACTGGAAAGATATTCACTTGTTTAATTGTTTTTTCCAAGTCATTCTACTGTGTAGATCATATCATTCTAAGGCCAGAAGAATGGGGATGCCATAACACCTCATTTTGGTCATGTGGAACTTGTACATGGAGCAAGAGACAGTTGTGAGAATGAAATAGGGGGATATTACAAGGATGGTGAGAATTTGTATCACATACCTCAGACATGTTTTCAGGAGAGACTAGTGTCTAGAGAAGGACATAAAAAATACAGCAAGGACCTCAATAAGACTGATTGACACAGTGGCTGCAACAATGGGCCCAAAGATAGAAAAAATTGTGAGGATTATACAAGACTGGGCAGTTCTTTATTCTGTTGTGGATATTGTCACTACATAATGGAACAGATGTGATGGCACCTAACAACAACAATATAGTGATTAAAGTTGGGTGTTAACTTGGATGGGTCATGATTCTCAGTGGTTTGTGAGATTTGGTATCATTTTTTTCAAGATAGGATCAACTTTGAGCAGCCAATCAGTTGAAATGGAATTTCCTCAAGAGTAGAACCTATTTCAAATATATGTGGATGGTCTAGGTAAGCTCACTTGCTTTTTTATGGATATGGTGGAAATTGCATCAGTCTAGTCATCTGACCTCCAGTCCTTTTCACGTCAGCTAGTATACTGCCTTATTGTTTGTCATTCATGGGAGTGTTCACTCTCTGCCATTTAACTTACTGACCTTGAATTAACTCGTCTCTGTATTCAGCAGTCTTCCACATGATCTTGTGTTCCTCAGCCCCTGCAGCTACATAAGTCCAAAAGTAGCCTCCAACCTGACATCTGACAACAGATTTCTAATTTAATAGCCTCTAAAACTGTGTGAAACATTTTCTTGACATAAATCTATTTTCAAGTATATACATGTATAAGTTTTGCTGGTTGTGCTTGTTTAGATAATCCAGTTTGAGAAATAAATATTTTAAATAACCTATTTTACTACATATTCCATGAATGTGAGATGTTCTGATCACTTTCAATTACAGGGTTAGATCTAACATTATTAGACTAAATAAAAAAGCTTATTTTTCATAATTATGTATGCATATGATTGAGAGTTGAGTGAGAGGTAGAAAATTATTGACATATTTATTATTCAAAGGGATAATTATCATGATTCTTTGTTTAAAATGCTAGGCACATCTAGGATAATGAAAATAATATATAGAATGTTAGATGAGAAATATAGGAAAAACAAACAGGTAGAGCATCATAAGAGACATAAGAAAAGTTCCAACTTGGTGTTTTCAATTTCCAATAATGTGTGATGATTTGAAGGTGATGAGGGTTTAGTTGTGCTGTATTCTAAGTGATGAGATATTCAGTAGGTGGTGGTTGTTGTTAGTCATCGGCTAGTAAATCCTGACTCATGGAGACGCAATGTGTTTCAGAGGAGAAGTGTACACAATACTGCTTTCAAGAATGTAACCTTTTGGGAGTGGATTGCCAGCACTTGGATTAATTCATTAATTGTTCTGGGTGACTCTAGAAGGCCAGTAGTGGAATTCAACCATTAGTGTCTCTATAAGTAGAGGGTAGGAACAACAAAGACAGCAACAAAGCTTTTAAGAGTATTACAAGAAGAGGGTAGAAAAGTTAATTAGGAAAAGAAAGAGAAAAATAGCAAGAAAGTCAGAACCAAAAATAACAAGGAATGGGTAGAAATTTTGTAGAGTACATCGAGGAGAAAAACCAATGCAAAGAAATTAAGGGTGGAGAGTATCTGAAATGTTAGAGGGATAGCTTGATATTATTCTGGATAAATCAAAGTGAAAATGAAGAGAGTAAAAGGTGAAGAGTCCAGCGTCAGGGCTTTTAGAAACCATTGTAAGGACATTTAATTTTACTTTGAACGATAAAGCCATTGGAAATTTTGAGCAGTGGAAAGGTATTAAAGATGAAACATTTTAGTATGATCAATAGGACTACAGTACTGAGAATAGACTATAGTGGAGTGGGGTACAAAAAAAGAATAATAGAAAACTATTGTCATAATACAGATGAGATACTAATTTAAAGCAATATTGCCGCAGTGAAAAGTGATCAAATGCTAAATGTATTTTTTAGTGAAAGAAATAAAATGATAGGATTGCCTTACAGACAGTAAGTAGTCTAAGAATAAGACTGATGTAAAAGATAATGAGGAATAAACTGCTTATTATGTACCCCACCCCTACTTCTCTCTTAAAAACAAAATCTCCATATTCTTTATGGCAGTGATGTTCCAAAGTTAAAAACAAAAGAAAAACAAAGAGGGGGTGGAAGAGGAGAAAGAGGAGTAGAGCTGCATTTCCCAGCTTCTATTTCCATTTTAGCTGACCAAGGATATGCAAGGTTAAAAACTGTCATCTCTATCTTCTGGTAAATAACTTTAGAAGTTGGTTCAGCTAGGATTCACAACTTATTGCTCTATTTCATCACTCTAATCTACTAGTTGGGATGTGGACTGAAAGAACAAGCCAACTGTGAAAGCTGTCTCTTAATTCTTAGACTAATAACAGCAGCTCCTACATCCAGACTATTTGTTATATTATAAGAATAATTCTTAAAAAAAAAAAAGAATAATTCTTATACCATTAGGCCACTGCAATCAGGTCCCCATTGCTTGTATCTAGCTCTGTTTCTAGCTAAGATTCTGAGAACTTTAAATAATTAAATTACCCTTTACTGAGAGGAGTACTATAGTGTTAGGAGAAAATTAAAGGGTAAAAGCATGAGCTCAGTTTTCACACACGATTTGATAGCCCCTTAGATAGCCAAGAGCATATTTTCAGTGGTTAACTGGACATGTGAGTGGACATAATGAATGAAACCGAGAGAGTGACGGGCAAGTTCAGAGATAGTTGTATGCAATGTCTATGACCAGGATAAACATTAAAATTTCTGAATTATATTGATTCGCTAAAGAGAAGGTGTATTTCAAATTGCTACCTTTAATTATTTCCTCTTTATCTTGCTCTTATCAATAATTAAATACATTATTTCATAATTGTTTAAAAAGGATACATATATTTTCTGGCTTTGCTGTCTTTCATAGTAATAACATCACACAAATAATTTATTAAATTCAACAAAATGTTTAGTCTACAACTTCCAATCTTTATAATAATCTATGTGCCAATTTATTTAAATGAACTTGAACACAATTATTGGTATGATAATAAAATATTCCTCATAATATCATTATTTATAACAATTAAAATTTATTTGTGGTACTAGTCACTTTTAATAATATACATATACATATATATTTGCATATATTTTCTTACATTTAAATACCGTGAATATAGTTATCATGAAGGAAAATATTAATGGTCCTTTTTATCAAAGCACAAAAATATCTCCTTATTTATGACTGTTGATTAACATAACCACCTAATAAATATCGACTTGAGGTTTAGGTATCTATTTTAAAGGCAAATGGTTTTAAAATATATTATCCATTGAAGTCCATCTCAGGTATCCAGCAATCTTAGTACTGCTGATCTTTTATTTTACAGAATGATTGTATATCCAAGAAATCTTTCTCTACAAAAATCTTGCTCTATATGTTTAGATAATGATGAGGGCAATGAATGTACAAATGTGCTTCACACGATTTATGTATGTATGGATTGTGATAAGAACTGTATGAGCCCTTAATAAAATGATTTTTAAAAAATCTTGCTCTGCACAAGCATGTCAAATTTTCCATTACCATTTCACACTTTAGCTACCTATTTTTTGCTTTCACTGTAATTACGCAGAAGAAAATTAATACCAGAAAGATACACATTTATCATCATAAGATTTTCTTCCCATTTTTGATCTAGCATTTAGAAGCTAACATTCAGCCAAGAGTTTATTATTATCCATTTATAAGCATCCAACAAAATAGTAAATTATGCATTTGAAAGCTCTGCTAGCTGACATTTTTAAAAGTTCACTGGACTTTTTTTCCTATAGTGGAAAGGTGCTACAAGTACTCAAGGTCTGAAATCTGATCCAATTTAGATGTCATTGAGAGATAAGTGCATTGAATTCTCATTCATATTTCATGGTTCAAATGTGTGATCTTTTGATACTACCATCTTGTACTCATTTGTTCTGCAACTAAATAGCAGCTTGTAAGCAGGTAAGTGTAATCTGATAGGGGCATTAAGTCTGATTGTGACTCTTGTATCTCCATAAACATAATTGGAAATTATCTATTAATTTGCACCATTTTGTTTGCATTGTACAAAGTGTTATAGATAGTATTAATCATATGCCATTAGGCCAAAATTTAATGATACTTTCCCAATAATTAGGAAACATTCCCGTTACTGAAAATCTGTGACAGATGTGTTTTTTATATTAATGAGAATCCATAATATTGTATTTTAAATGCTTTTTACCATAAGAAATTTATTAGCTTCTTCATTGTACTCAAATGTAAAAGTCTAAGGAGTAAATTTTGTGTCCTTCCTAGCTAAGAGAAATATTTTGAAGGATATAATTTAAATGGCAAAAGTATCTGTATAGTAGCATTATTCAAAACATTTCATTCTACTTGTGATCATTTATCTAGGCAAAATCCAGATTAGGGAGGGTAAAAGAAAAAGTCAAAATAGGGTCATTTTATGGTTATGCTCTGACAAAATTTGACTGACCGAATCAGTGATTGTATGAGCATCTCAGCACAGGCAGGGGTCTCCGCAGGGATGCTCCAGCACCCAGGGCTGCATTGGGGTAGGTCCATGTGGCTTCTCCTTGGGGATGTCTTGCAGGAAGTAAGCCTAGCCAGCTGAAGCAGGGAGCTGGCGAAGGCACCTACACCCTGGTCCAACCATCAAAAATCAATAGACCTGAGAACTCAAAAGGCAAGGCTCACTGAGCCATTTATCTCTCTGCCCTTCAATTAACCCCACATGTGTTTATCGGCCAGGTTGGCACAATAAACTTTAATGAGCTCATCATATATATATATATATATATATATATATCACGAAATTGTAGAAGCAGGCTAGTCTAAGTCCAGGATTGAGCAGTTCAGGGGCTGGCGAACCTAAGATTGACTATAGTTTGGTGGCTGCAGAGGCGGGTGAATTCAAAGTCAGGCTTATAGGTACATAGCTGAATAATTCCAAGTTTGACAGGTCAGAAGGCCTGCTAACTACACTCAGGATCAACAAGCAATAAGACAAAATTGATTCAAGTTCAAAAAACTGAATGTCAAAGGGCCAGATGCAAGATCCAGACCGAAAATGCACAAGCTCTACTGCAGTATCAATTTATATTGGAAGCAAGTCACCACCACCATAATCCCTTTCACCATGAAATTTCCTTACAATTGATTGTATCAGGGCTCTGACCTGGGTGTTGAATCCCACCCTAAGTTTTACAACTGATTGGCTATGATTACACTGTTACAGCAGGTAATGATGGAGAGGAGTGTTTGTTGCTGGATGTAAACTGCCAATCTGAGAATCCTGTACAAGTCGACACAAAATATGAACTATTACAGAAGAAAACCAGAGATCTTACAGAGTAATACAAATGTGAACAGGGAAAGGACAAAAGTTGGACAAAGATTTGATTACCATCAGGATTTTGCACTATTTTTCTCTATCTTCTCTCCATATATATTCACTTTTTATGGATTCTCTCACTTCAATACTGGGTTTCTTTACAAACATTTGCATTTCTCACCTTGCACCTTGGTTCTGTTGGTATACAGAGAAAGACCTTCAAATAATCTCAAACTTAACACTTAAAACTCTATGTGAGAACTGAAGGAAAGACTGGCCAATATCCATCCCAATGTGATCTTTCAGAAATACAAATATGACTAGTCAAGCCATCAGCAAACTCTTTTAATGAAACTAGAAATAGCTTTGAGGATCACAAATAAATAGATATACTATAAAACATAAAAATGAACTCATACCCCATGCACAACTCAATTTAAAAATGGATACAAATATAAATACAAATTTTAACAAAGAGGGTATACTAATGATCCACAAGCCCAAGAAGAGCTGATCGATATAATTAATCATCACTATTCATTGTTTTCTAGTCGACACTGACTCAGGGTAGCACAATGTGTGCAAAACAGACCCTCTGCAAAGGGCCCTCCAGGCTATGACTTTCAAAAGCAGATTTCCAGGACTGTCTTTGGAGGCACTTTTATGGGGATTTGAGGCATCAACCTTTTGACTAATAATACAAAGCCATGCAGGGGCTCCTAAGGACAGATGTAAATCAAAACCAAAATTTGATACCAACTTATCTTCATTAAAAGAACTGTAATGAAAATAGAACAAAGAAAAAAATGACATGTGTTAAGTAGGATGTGAAAAAAATTGGAAACTTCATCCATTTTTGGTAAGAAAATAAAACGTTAATGTTGCTGTGGCAAACAAATGATGCTCACAAAAAAAAATAAATAAAGTAAACATAGAACCCATGACCCATTAATCCTAACCTTAGGTATATGAGGGAAAGTAAAATAACATGAACACTAGGGTTCTAACTGAAACATGTACTGGTTTGATCAAAACAAAGCATATTAAAACTTGTCTTTGTTGTCAGTGGATGGCTGCAGACAAGTTCCTTTCAGTAATACACTTGTCTTAATCTACTTTGAATGCCTTCAATAAAAAGGTCCATTTTGTGCCAGGGTAAGAAAAAATTATTATGAGGTCAAGGTTAATGTCAGAACTTTAACAAAACTCAAGTAAACAACTTCTGAAATCATTAAACTTGGCAAAAAGTTGATGGGGATAAGATAACAGCTTTTAGATGAATCGGGAATTTTTTTCCAAATCATTTTATTTGGAAATAATCCTGACATCATACCATTCGCTAGTTCAGTCCTATCAGGCGATGTATAATTGCTACCACAATCATGTTCAAAATATGTTCTACCTGCTTATATTCATTGATATGGGGCTCCTATTACCCCCGTCTCCTGCCGTACCTCCCAGGAACCCTGATTCTAGTTGTTGTTTCCATAGATTGACCCAATCTGGGTCTCAAATACTGAAAAACATAGAAAGAGCCATAACAGAGTCATGAATGCTACCACAAGTAACAAAATACAACAGAGATACACCCCATTCTGAAATAAAAAACAAACAAACCCGGAATATATTTAAAGCCAGATCAAGCTCAAAGTGTATCAAAAGGGAGCCAAATGACAAGGTTATAACCATTCAAGTCAGATTTCTCATTTTAATCTACTATAGTTGTCACTCCAATAGTTTCTGTCTGAGAACCAGGTTATTCCCATTCCTCACTTTTGGTCAGAAGGGAAATCGCAAGAGACTTATTCCCTGTGAAAATCTTGTTAATTTATTTGGGGTTCCCACTGTCATCCTTAGCATTCTGCAAACCAGAATTTTGGAATTTAACCTCTTATACCATTTCCTATTTCGGATGTAGTTTATAACTTTTCCAATCTTTGGATCACAGATGTTGGTGTGCTTCTTCCATGTGGACTTAGTTGATATCTCACTTAGATAGATGCTTGTTTGAAAATAAGCCTTCAAGACCCCAGATGCTATTCTTTCTGATAGTGGGGCACAATTCAATATCTCACGGGGCTGATACCAAGGACTCAAGTAGAAAAATGCTTTGAAAATGATAATGGCAACATGTACAAATGTGCTTGACACAGTGGAGGTAAAGCTTGTTATAAGAGATGTAAGAGCCCCCAATAAAATGATTAAAAACAAAACAAACTTTGCTATAGCACACATCTATTCCATGTTTCCTTGAGGCCACGTATCAAACACGACATATCATAAGAACAGATTCTTCTTAGTTTTGAGCTAAGATTAAATGCAAGCCCAAAAGCCATTCTTAAATCTATGTTTTCTATCTGCCCCTGGGTCACCTTAGAGACATCTTTGTTATTTTATGGTGGAAAATCTTATCGATTATCTCCCTCAAGGATAAGGTCCTTCTGTTTACAGTGTCATTGATTTAACCCATGGTACTGTATTTAAACCCATCTTAGAAAGGGAGATTAAACAAGTGTAGGATAATTACCAATAGCAATGCATGGATTACTGACGTGCATGGTCCTCACGAGAGTGGAAACTATTTACACAAATAATGGGACCTGGTGGTCAAGTAAACTTACAATGATATCAAATAACATGGATCAGGAATTTTAAGGAAGATTGGGGGACATCAAATTTGAGCTAATAGAGTAGAGACTGTTAACATTAATGACTGAAGTATCTGTGACTAAAGTTAAATTATTGGAAGACCATAGAATTACTATTGATACCATGGCTACAGAAGATGTAATTTCACATGGTTCCATTTATTTAAAGTAGTTATATTGACATAAAATTCACATAGCATGAAATTCTATAGTTCAATAATATTAAGAAGAGTTGTACAATTGTCACAATAAATTTTAGAACATTGTTTCTTATTAATCCAGTTATGATATCTATAAATTTACCTATTCCTGATTTCATATGCAGAAAAGAATACAAAACAAAAGGCAACAAAAATGACAAAATAAAACAGAGAGAGACCACAATATAAAATAAAGCAGAAAATATTAAAAACTGGAACAAATTTAAAATGAGTTAGGAGAGTTCTTATGATAGGTGTTACATTTTAACCTAACTACTTCTGCAATAATCCACATTATAACACTCCCTTTCTGACAGCAAAGCTGTTCACAATCCCAGATCATGGTCAAAGGAAATTCATTACAGGTTTATTCCAGTTTGGGACTTCCATTGTCATCCATAATCTTCTGCAAATGGAGTGTTCTAAAATTAAACTGTAATACCATACTTTCCTCCTGCGTTGGATTTTTTGTTTGTTTGTTTACAATCCTTGGCTTTCACAGGCTGGTGTCCTTCTTCCATGTGGACTTAGCTGATGCCTCACTTAGATGGCTGCTTATTTGAAGAAGAGCCTTTAAGACCCAAGATGCTATTTCTATAGCAACACTTGATTCAATTTTAACTGGACATCAAGGCCTCAGCAATGATTCAGCTCAATTGGTTCCCAAAGTGTTCCATGAAGATCAGGTAGATAAAACGCTTTATATTTCAATCAGGCTTTCGAGCAAATCTGAGGCTAATAAAGACAACTTTACATAATAAATCACAACTGAGAATGAGTCTTGACTTTACCAATATGATCCTGATAGCAGGGTCAAATCTGAACTGTGGTCTTTGAGGGGATCTGCTAGGAAGTTAAATTCAAGGAAGAAAGGTCAGCTCAGAAGTTTATGGTGGCTATTTGGCGGGAGGGGGTGGAGATTTCAAAAGGGTAAACTTAAAAGATTTTCTCAAAAGTCACAGGCAGATAATAAGGACTTACTAAGAAGATGTTTAAAGAACATTTCAAACCCCACTGGTGAGAAAAAGCCCAGGACAATTGTCTGAATAAGTTCTGTCCACATCACAATATACCTGTTTATTGTTTGATGTTAGCAAAGGCTGTCCTATGAAACTTTTGTTAGGAGACTTTATCATATCCTTGCTAGAGCCCTATTCTTGCCCTTCAGACTACATTTTGATTCTAAAATTTGAAAAGGAATATTCTTTGAGACCCTGAAAAATGCCAAAACTGCCATTTTGATCTGGTGTAACTGAAGTGTGCGTAATTCTTCAGGGAAAGGTTAGAAAGATGGAAACAGCACCTTCAGATATGTATAATGATAACTGGAGACTACATAAAAATAATACCTTCATATTTTATTATTTGTGTTTAATAAAAGTTTTTAAATTATTTTGAAGTAATATGTTTTGACTTATCCTCATATAGCCTAATAAATTGGAAGCTGGAAAGCAAAGAGAAACCTGTACTCCAAGGTTCACTGCAGTGCATTTAACAATAGTCAAAAGGTGAAATGAAAACAAATATCCACCAGCAAAGTAATGGACAAACAAAATGTGGTATATAAATATAATGGACTATTCCACAAAGAGAAATGAAGTTATGTATATGCTATGAAATGGATGAATCTTGAAAAAAATTATGTTGAGAGAAAAAAGTCAGTATGAAAATTATGAATATTATATGACCCCACAAAAACATATAAAGGCTAACATTTATTAGTGGTTACCATAGGTGGGAAGGCAGGAGAAAGAACACTTCATTGCTTAAGAGGCACTGAGTCTCTTAATGGTGGAAGAAAAATTGGAAAAGATCAAGATAATGGTTAGACAACATGATGAACTTAATTAGTTATACATGTAGAAATTTCTAACAGGGAATTGTGCTGATGTATATTACACCATAATTAAGTTAATAAAATAATAATAATTCAGAAGAAAATAGTATTATTATAAGATAGTTTCATGTAGATATGTGCTGACATAAAAAATGTTTTGGGTGATGCTGCTACCCTACTTAATTTCAATTTACGTAGTTTTCCCAAAAGCTAAGAATTTTTGCAGCTATTGCTTCTTTTCCTAATGAAGCTGAGTATAAAGAAAAGTTTGAGGTCATTATAGGAAGCTAAAGAACCAGGTGTTACTCTGAGTTATTCTTTGGATTGCTACCACAAATCAGATGCTCTAATCTGCCAGCCATTCTGTGGAAGAAAAATAAAGCTATTAGCTTTTATAAAAGCTTACAGTTTGGGGAACTTTAAGGAGAAGTTCTACGCTATTTTATGAAGACTTGCTATAAATCAAAGTCAATTCAATGGCAGTGGGTATTTTGTATTTTTTTATTATAGATATAGTATTATTTAACATTAATAACATTTAATTTAATAGTACTATTATATGATTGATTTATGTCAATTTCAATTTTAGTTTTATTTTTCACGGGTATTTTAGTCATTAATAAATGCAAAGTAATCCTGCTATTTGAAATTGTAATATTTTGTTACATTATAAATAACAAATACTTTTAGGTATAAAATAGTGCATGTAGAATACATTTGGAATTTATTTCAATTTAATTCCGTTATTTTTAGGAGCCTGCACATGTCCTTGCTTTAAGCTATATTAAGATTCCTATCTAGTGTGTAGAAAAGTTTTGTTTTTATTCACGATAGTTCCTACTTTTCCATTCACTTTGTTACTGTATACTACATAATGAAAAATTGATCAAACTTCACTTTTTTATAGAATCAAAATAATGTTTCTATGGGTCTGCACCAAAGTCACATTAAATTCATTTAATACTTTGAAATAAGTACTACAAAGAAAGCCTGTTAATTATATATGATTTCATCCCATGGGGAAAAAAGTTTATTTAAGAATTTGCTTTAGTCACTATTCTGATTTTATAGCTGAAAATTACTGTAGCCTAACTACTGTTAACTAGCAATATTTGTTATAGCCATTATTTCTAATTCCATTGAACAAGCAACAACCACGAAAGGACAATTATATATTTATAATTTGAATTTACAATTTTAAATATTTGTTCTAGAAAAAATTTACTGAAATGTTTTAGTTATAATCAGGACTTATATATGTTAAAAAATAATATTTCATTGCCCCAGACTACCTTCCTGGATCGAGCTTCACACCAGGAGTGATGAGGGATAGAGGGTATGAGCATGCAGCCCAAGTATAGCAGTGTTCAGTTCAGCAGGTAGAAGGACAGATGTCAAGATGAATTCAGCATGCTGGCCACACCAAATATTTGGAAGAGCTCACATTGTAAAAGGATCTGCCAGAAGCTGTGGATAGGAAAGCTGGGCATTGCCACCAAATTGTGGGTGGTGTGCCCCCCCTTCTGGGTCATCTTCATCTTAGGCTATATCACAGGTTGATATGTGTACAAGTGCAACTATGTGCTCATAGGGATGAGTGGATATGTGCAGGACACAGTTTGGAGGCGGTCACACATATGCATGGACTCTCCTCTCCCCATGTAAATCACCCCCATATTCACAGACCTCAGTAGACAAGTCAGAAGATACATGCGCATAGCAAGCACACATACTAGTACAAGGCACACAAGATATTGCAGCGATACCTCAGACTCTGAAGAAGGACACTTGGACAAATGATATAGGTACACAGTAGAACAGATCCCCACAGAGATACACACATCTGGCATATGTGAAATTAAGTAAAAATAGACCCTTGTGGCTAACAAAATGGCATCGACAGTCAAGTTGAAAAGAATCCTAAAAATAACAACCCCCCCAAAATGTGTAATTAAACTTTCAGTAAATGACTAGATTCTTATATTCCTTTAAGTCAAGGCACCTGCCTTGACCAATGGATCCATAAATTGTATGAGCCAATCAAAAATAAGCTGTTGCTTCCTCCTTTTGTCAAAAGCAAATCGTTTTAGTTACTCCTTGGAGAACCTTTCCACAAGTGGATAAGTGCTTTCCAATTCTCAGATCATCTTCCCTAATAAACCTTAATCAATAGAGAAATATCTATGTGTGTGTTATTTTATTGTAATAATTATTCTGTAATATAATTATTTTAACATAAAACTTAATGTTATTTAATATGTAAGTTATTAATTTTTAAATATTTTAGATGAAATCTAGAGACATAACTGTACTGAATACATATACTAATATGAATATTTTCTATTTTTATATAATTTAAAATATATGTGATGACAAATAACTACTGAATTCTCACTTCTATTCTGTGTCTGTGACACAAACTACATGGTTTCATTTGATTAACATATTTGAGTTTTGTGCTTCTGAATTTATACCTAACTATACTGATAGTGTTAACAAGATTCTTTGAAAACTTAATAAAGTTTAATTATTGAAGTTATAAGATAAGAAAAACTTATAAGTTTTCATGAAGTGTTCTGATGTATTTATGACACTTAGTTATTTGGGAATGGAAGAACAAACAATATACATAAAATATATGTATTTTAAAATGTTTCTCTTCTCTGGGGTTTAAGTGTTCTCTGATTTCCTGAAATTTTATAACTTATTTTGAAAATAGAAAATGTACATTGAACAAAATAAGTTGTATCTCAAAGGAATATACCCCTACCAAATTTTTTTTTTCAAAAAATATAGCCCGCTTTTTTTCATTTAATCAATTCTATTATCATCCTTTACTGTTGCTTCAATAAATTACAATGGCCTCAGGAATAGGAACAGTTGTTAGGATGGTGCAGGACCATGTAGTGTTTCATTGTGCAATGGCACCTAACAACAACGAGACATATATATTTGATAAATCCATTTGTAATACATTCTTGAAAATGGAAATAGTCAATGAAGGACTCATTTCTTGCTTGGTAGGGGAAATGTCATCAAACCTTGTTTTTTATTGTTATATATCTATGATAAAATGCAGATATGAAAAAGAAATGGAAGAGTAAAATATTTGTATTAACAAAAGGATTGAGCTGTTATTATATATACAACAAAGGATCCCTGGTGGTGCTTTCATATAAATATTGGACTATTAACTACAAGGTTGGCAGTTCAAACACACCAACTGCTTTGTGAGAGAACTATGAAGTCAATTGTTCCTATAAAGATTTATAGCCTCAGAAACCCTCTAGGCGCTGGAATTCACTCAGTAGTATTGAATTTAGTTTTGATTATTATGTACACAGTAAGGTCTATCTTGAAAGAAGTGCAGCCAAAATATTGCTTAGGATCGAGGATGGTGAGACTTTGTTTCACAGACTTTGAACATATTATCAGGAGAGACAAATTCCTAGAGAAGGATATCATTTTTGTTAAAGTAGAAGGGCAGCAAAAAAGAATAAGATCCTTGCAGAGATGGCTGTAGCTATGGGCTCAAACATAAGAACAATTGTGAGGATATCACAGGATCAAGCAGTGTTTCCCTTTGTAGTACATAGGGTCACTATGAGTTGAAATGACTTGATGGCACATAAAAACAACAACAATATTATCAATACTACATAGACATATAAGAGCAATAATTCGTTCACATACTTTCATGTTTAAGATTTTCCCCTAGAAAGATGGCAGGAACTTCCTCAGTCCTTGTAGTAAAAAGAACAAAAAGAACTAAGAGATGTCTATACCCCAATCTTCAAAGCCTGTGACTATGCATGTCACCTGGCATGATAAAAGCAATTTACACATGTTATTAAGTACATTAAAGTACATTAATAACATTATCCTGTGTTATTCAGAGGTATCCAATGTAGTCAAAAGGGAAGAAAAGGGATCAGTCAATAGTAGGAGAGATGAAAAAGGAAGCATTAAGTTGAAGTGATATGAGGAGGAGTCCATTAGCCAAAGAACTTAGGTAGACTTTTTCAGCTAAAAACAAAACAAAACAAGAAAAAACCTAGGAAATGAATTCTCCCCACAGAGCTCTCAGAATGGAGTGTTACCCTACTTTTAGGCCAATGAAATCACTATGAGTTTTGATTACTGAAACTTAAGATAATATCCTATTGTTTTTTGAAGACACAAATTTTGTGCCAATTTTTAATGCAGCAATAGGATACAGAGGTCAAGAAATAAAAGGGGAACTATCAACAAGTGGACTAGATAGATGTACTGAGCAGACTCTCTACAACAAAGATGTGAGAAAACAGATACTGGCTAAAATCTTAGAGTCCTGATTCTCTGACAATAAGCTATATAAGTGAACGAATACTGACAAAGAAAGGAACAGAATATGCACTCAGACAGGAAATCAATGCATGAATTTCTGATAGACATACTGTGGTCCATGAGCATGATCACTCCACCAAAATTCAGAGTGTCTTGCCAGTGTGATTCCCTACACCCTGTTGGTGAGCAGAGGTATAACAAACCCCATCTTCAAAGCACCAACAGCTAATTGTACCTCTATGCTGCACAGCCCAGGCTATTTAGCACAAACTAAGAGAAATGTACCGAAAGGGAGAAAACTGCAGCAGGGTCAAGGTCTTGATAAAATACAATTGCCTTTGAATACTCGTGACTGACAAAGACAAAGCAGTTACCACTTATGGCTTTTTTCTTTTTTCTTTAATTCCCTTTCTTGCTCCACTTGACTGGAGACAACTATTCCCATATAATGTTACCATATCTGCATATCAAGCAGATACACTTACTAGGCAGGGGCTACCATACAAGGTAGCACCTGATAATCAAATAACTACAAATAAAGCAACACTCCAATGTCCCAGAAATAAGAGAAAATTTCAGTTCCTAAGAAGAAACAATATGGTATGGCACAAAAAATTGACCAATAATACAGAACCAAAGGGAATTCTTGAAGAATATAACACATTGAAACGCCCAGATAAGTAAATTCAGGAGAATGATACTTAGGTACCTTCAACAGATTGTGAGAGAAAGATCAAGAGAGTTACAGATATAATCATGGAAAACACAGAAAGAATGTATTAGAGTTCAAGAACTTGCTATAAGAACAAGCTGACAAAATAAATTTAAAAATACAATCCATATAAAAACAAAAAATAGATATTCAGAAGAATCACACTAAGATTTTGGAAATAAATAGTACATTAAAAGAGCAAAGCAGTAGATTGAAGCAATGGAAGAGTGAATTAGTGAGCGTGAAGATAAATCACACAACAAAAATCTGTTTGAGGAACAATTTTCAAAGATCCAAAGAAAGTTTAAGAATTATGTGGGAAACTATCAAGAGGGAAAATATACATGAAACAGTAATCCCAAAACTAACCATGAAACAGAGGGAACAATCATAGAGAAAACTGTCAAAAGGCCAGTCTTATCTGTACCGCTGTGCATCATCTGGTCTAGCCAGGTCTGCAAGGCAGAATTGGGGTCCTGGTAGTTGGAGGGAGGAAGCGTTTAAGAACTAGAGGAAGGTTGTGGGTTTCATTATTGCTATACTGAACCCTAAGTGACTCATCTCCCCACTACCC
>NW_022103940.1:1413567-1492817 GCF_000313985.2 Echinops telfairi | reverse complement strand
ATTGATCTATGTATTGTGATGAATTTTATGAGCCCCAATAAATTGATTAAAAGAAAAAAAGAAAGGGGGAACTGATTACAAGAATCTATGTATAACCTCCTCCCTGGAGGATGGACAACAGAGAAGTGGGTGAGGGGAGACGTTGGACAGTGTAGCATATGACAAAATCATAATAATTTATGAATTATTAAGGGTTCATAAGGGAGGGGGGAGGGGGGGTGGAGGGGGGGAAATGAGGAGCCAATATTAAGGGCTCAAGTAGAAAGTAAATGTTTTGAGAATGATGATGGCAACAAATGTACAAATGTGCTCAACACAATGGATGGATATATAGATTTTGATAAGAATTGTATGAGCCCCCAATAAAATGATTTTTTAATGTAAAAACAAAGGCCAGTTTAAGAAAACTTTCTCTAATCTCATTAAAGAAGAGAAGATATGCATCCAAGGAGCTGAAAGAATCCAAATAGGATAAACCACAAAAGAAAATAAATATTATATATTAAAATCAAACTTTTCAAAATCAAAGAAAATGAGGGAATACTGAGAGCATCTCATAAAAGGAATTAGTCTGTTATAAAGTCACTTGATAAAATAAAGGGCAAGCAAAAATGAGGAAAACTTTTGACACAATGGATTGACACAGTGGCTGCACCAATGGAGTTAATCATAACAATAGTGGGGATGGTACAGGGCTGAGCAGTGTTTCCTTCTATTGTATTTAGTGTTAGGAGTCTATACTACTTCAATGGCACCTATCAACAATTATTACTGTTGGGTTTTTTATTATTCTCTATAACTTTGTAAGTTTGAATAACATGTTTTGAAGCTCTTTCATTTGTTGCATATTTATTATGTTTTTTCTCTTGTTCACTTGATTCTACAATTGTTATATACTAACTCACTGTTACCAAGTCAATCTTGACTCCCAGTGACTCTACAGGACAGAGTAGAACTGTCCCCGTGGGTTTCATGGACTATAACTCTTTACAGTAGTAGAAATCCCGGGCTTTCTCCCATGGAGCAACTGGTGGTTTCAAACCTGAAGTTTGCCCAACACATAATCACTATGTCATCAGTGCTTCCCCAATATAATACTCTTGTGCTGGATTTTGTTTTAAAGTCTCTTTCATTAGATATTCATATCGCTTCTCCTACCTTTTTTGCTATTTCCTTTAGCTTGCTATCTTTTTCCTATAATTCGGTTGAACTCTGGGTGTTATTATGTGTGTTAATGTCCAGAGAACTCTCCTGCAACTCTTGTAAGATTGGTATGGTACTTTAAAATTCATTTAATTTATATTTACTTGGAATTGCCTTTATTTCATTCTCAATTTTACTGAGTGTATGAGTCTTAGCTGATTATTTTTCTCTGTCAGAGTTTATGTATAGCATCTTACTGCCTTCTTTCTTACATGGATTGCCTAGATATCAGAGCATTTATCTTACTAGTTCCATTTTGTAGGTAATTTTGATTTTTCTGAAGTGCTCTCAGGATTCCTTCTTATTTTTATTTTGCAAACTTTGATTATGTTAAGTAATGTTTATATGAGACAAACTTTCTTCATCCTTGCTTCTAAGGAGTATTCTTGCTGTACTTATTGGAAAAAAAAACATTTATTTTTTTGAAATTCCATAGTATTTTTCAATATTCATGACCACCAACATAATTCAAATGCATCAATTTTTTTTGGTCTTCCTTATTCCATGTAAAACTTTCACATACGTATAAAACAATTAAAAATACCATGGCTTAGGTCAGGTACATGCTTGCTTTTCAATATTTTAAAGAGATCTGGTGAAGCGATTTTGTTGTTGTTTGGTCCCATTGAGGCAGTGATGATGCAAAGCAACCCTATGCACAACGGAACTAAATATTGCATGGTCCTGAGACTGCACTCCGTGGAACTTTCAATATTCTTCTTCAGAACCACAGTTCAAATGCATAGATTTTTCTTCAGTCTTCCTTTTCCATGTCCAACTTTCTCATACATATGAGGCAATGGAAAATACCAGGGCTAGGGTCAGGTACACCTTAGTCCTCAATGTCTTAGTTCTTAGTCCTTGCTCTTCAATACTTCAAAAAGGTCTTCTGCAGCAGATTTAACCAATGCAGCCTTTCTTTTGATCTCTTGACTACGGTTTCCATGAGCATTGACTGTAGAGTCAAGCAAGACAATATTACTTGGCAGCTTCAAACTTTTCTTTCTTCTTTCAATTGAGTCATAATCCATGCTGAATCCTGCATGCCTTGATATTCATCAGCAAGCGCTTCATGTCCTCCTAATTTTCAGTAAGCAAGATTGCATCATCTGCATATCAAAGGTTGTTAATAAACTTGCCTCCAATCCTGATGCAACATTCTTCTCCATATAATCCAATTTCTCTGATTATTTGCTCAATATAAAGATCGAATAAGCATGGTGAAAGAATACAACCCTGTTGCACACTTTTCCTTATTTTAAACCACATAGTATTCCTGTGTTCTGTTCTCACAACTTCTTCACGATCCACTTACCGGCTCTACATGAACACAATGAAATGTTCTGGAATCCCATTCTTCTCAAGGTTATCCATAGTTTGTTATGATCCACACATTTAAATGCTCTTGTATAGTCAATAAAAAAAAGTAGGCATTTTCTCTTACTCTGTGTTTTCAGTTAAGTTCTACCTAACCTCAGAAATGATACCCCTTGTTCCATGTCCTCTTTGGAATCTGATGTAAATTTCTGGCAGCTCCCTGGCAATGTATTGCATGAACCACTGTTGAATTATGTTCAGCCAAATTTTACTTCCTTGTGAAATCTGTAATATTGTCCTATAATTTACATTCTATTGGGTCACCTTTCTTTAGAATGGATACACATATGGATCTCTTCTAGTCATTTGGCCAGGTAGCTGTCTTCCAAATTTCTTGGTATAAATGAGAGTTTTTCCAAAGGTTCTTCCCTTTCTTGATACATTTCTATTGGTATTCTGTCAATTCCTGGAGCCCAGCCCTGTATTTAGTTAATCACTTCAGAGTAGCTTCCACTTCTCCCTTCAGTAACATGGGTTATTTCTCATGTGCTACCTCTTGGAATGATGGAATGCTGACTAGTTCTTTTTGGTACAGTGACTCTGTGTATTCTTTCTATCTTCTTTTAATGGTTCCTAAATTGTTCAATATTATTCCCATACAATTTTTCAATATTGCAACTTGAAACTTGAATAATTTCTTCAGTTCTTTCAGATTAACATATGCTGAGCTTAGTTTTCTACTTTCCTTTTTGATTTTCTAATTATAGGTCTTTTCTCAGTTAATTTAAAATTTTACTGTTTTGTCGAGCTTCCCTTTGAATTTATCTATTCAACTATTTGACTTCATCATGTCTTACATTTACTTAGCTACTCTACAATTAAAAGTAAGTTTCAGAGTTTCATCTGACATCCACTTTGATAATTTCTTCCTTTCTAGTCTTTTTAATGACCTTTTGCTTTCTTCATGTATGATGTTCTTGATATCATTCATGATATCATGTCATGAGTGTGCAAAGCATAAAATCTGTTCTTGAGATGCTCTTAAAATTCCAGTGGTGTAGACTTAAGGCAGTGTTTTGGCTCTCATGGACTTATTTTAATTTTCTTCAGCTTCAATCTAAACTTCCATATGAGCAATAGATGGCCTGTTTCACAGACAACACCTGGCCCAGTGTTCAGTGATAATACTGAGCTTCTTCCTCATATCTTCCATCAGATATAATCAATTATCGTTCTATCTATTACATTTGGAGAATCCAACTCGTGTAGTCACTTCACAAAAGAAGATATTTGTGAAGAAGAAATCTTTGATCTTCCAAAATTCTATCATGTGATCTCCAGCTCCATTTCTCTCACCAAGGTTCTATTTTCCAACTACTAATAAATTCTTTTTGTTTCCCAGTTTTGCATTCCAATCACCAATAATTATTAATGCCTCTTGATTGCATATTTGACTAATATCAGGCTTAAGAGATTGATAAAATTCTTCAATTTCTCCATAACTAGCTTTAGTGGTTGGTGCATAAATTTGAATAACAGTAGTATTGACTGGATTTCCTTGCATTCGGGTAGATCTCCTATCACATGAAACATTGTACTTCTAGATAGATCCTGAAATGTCTTTTCTGAAGATGAATGTAACACCATTCTCTTTGAATCCTTCATTCCTGGTATAGTAAAACATGATTATCTGATTCAAAATGGGTGATACCACTCCATTTCAGCTCATTATTGCCTAAGATATCCATCTTTATGTGATACATTTCACCTTTAATTATTTCAAATTTCTTAAATTCAGTATTTATAGATTCCAATTTAAAATTATTAATTGATGGTTGCAGATGTTTCTTCTCATTTTGAGTCATGTCCCAACAGCAAATGAAGGTCTGGGAGTATGTACTCCATCAATATTATTATGGTCTACTCCACTTTGAGAAGGCAGCTCTTCCTCTATCATATTTTGAGTGTCTTCTACCGTAATGGTTCCTATTTTGGTACTATATCTAACAATGTTCTGAGGCTTCTCCTGAAGTATACAGTATCTCACAATGTTCTGCTTATATTCATAAAGTTTTCAGTGGCTAAGTCTTCAGAACTGAACGGTCTGTTCCTTTTTCATAGTAGGCTTATAATGTTGAGGTTTGTTCAAAATGATTAAACCTAATGTTATTTGAAATACAAGTGACATAGATTCCAGCATCACAGCACCATCCACGCTACTACAGTATGACAAGCTGAAAGAAAAATAGTAAGCAATAATGGAAGGAATCTTTACTACTCCATTCTCTATGATGAATACAACTGAAATAAACTAAGAAAAGACATAGAAGAATTTAAGAAAAAAAATCAACCACCTTGAAATCATAGACATTTACAGAACCATGCACCCAACAACATCAAAATATATATTTATTTCCAGGTCATAGGGAACTTTTCCAGAATAGGTCATATGGTAGTTGGTAAAATATGTATCAGAAAATTTAAATAAATATATATATAATTAAGATATCTTTTTATTTCATTTCCTAAGATATGTTTCTTAACTAGCTTCTTAAATCACAATAGTACAAATTTAAATATCAACACTAAGAAGATCAAGGATAAAATTGAACCCCTACTTTAAAACTACTAAGAAATTGAAGGAAAAAGAATAATTTTTTTAATTGCTTGAAACAAATGATGACAAAAACACAACATTTTTAACACTTGACATAACCAAATCAGTACTCAGAGGGAAATTTATAGCAATACATGCATTCATCAGCAATTAGAAAGAACTTAAATCATCATCTTGACCTATCATTTATAGCAACTAGAGAATGAGAAGCAAAATTAGCCTATAGCCATCAGAAGATAAGAAATAATAAAAATTAGAGTAGAAAGAAATGGAATCAACAAAACAAGAACTTGATTATTTGAAACGGCTAACAAAAATGAAAAAAAAAACACACTGTAAATCGAATAAAGGAAGTGAAGAGGATGAAAATATAGTGAATAAAAACTAAAATAAAGGACATCAAACATAAACAGTTCAATTTTAAGGGCAAGCTGTACAATTTAACACATACACACAGGTTTCTCTCTGCAATTGCCCATGAAGAAGTGGTTAAAGAGGAATCAAGTGACCTAAGAGTTTTGAGTAAAAGTATGAATCTTAAGTGAATTTATCCTCTATGTCAAAAGGCTGCATTATCAAATGGAGTGAGAGGAAGTGAGGAGGCAGACTCACAAGATGCCCAATATTCATGCACTGATTTGACTCCAGTCATTTAATTGACCAGCTGAATGCCACACTCCTGTCAGGCACCACTGTACTTGGCACCCAGCCCAAAGCTCAACCGACCCATGTGCCCAATAACACAGCCATACCTTGGCACCCAACTTACAGTCTATGCAGCTTATGTACCCTAACCAGGACAAATAGGGCTCAGTGCCTGACACAAATCCTAGGTAACTCAATTGGCCTGGTAACCCAGCCTGTCTCACAAAGGTTCGGCACCCAAACTGGAACTCATGTAACACATGCCGCTGAGTTACTCATCCAGACTTGATGTGGGTTGATGTTTAATATAAGACCCATGTAGCTCCTTCCCCTTGCCATTTGCAGCACCTGACCCAGGGTCTGTGTGACCTGATGGCTGACACTACAGTCAGACTCTGCACATCCCATTGTTTGGACCCAATGCCTTAGTGACACATCGATGTCTGATGTGGCTTCACACCTGTTCCAGAACCTACATATCCCAGTGCCCAAGCCAGAACTCTTGAGGTTCTGTGTCTGACTCAGAACACATGAAGCCAGAATTCTAGGCAATACCCACATGCTCTCGGCTCCTGGGCCAAAGGAACAGCATATTTTTGCCTCTTTCTGTTTATTTATTTTCCTTCTTTTCTCATGTCAAATTTTTAAAATTTTCTTTTTACATTTTTATTGTTTCTCTATTTTCCTTTCTTCTCCTTTTTCTGAATTTCTATATTGTCCACTCTCCTTTTAAATCTTTCCTTTCAAACTACTTTTTTCCCTCTTACTCTCTCCCAATATATATTTATTCTCCTTTTTCTCTCTCCTCTTCATTGTCCTTCTATGTTATGGTTTATATTACTCCATTCCAGTGCCACTTGACAAAGAAAACTCACCTCACACAACTCAATATAGCTTTCCCAGTCCTACTAGTTACAAAGCTATGGAAGCAGCATCAATCATGATCCACATGAAAAAAGAAAAACAAATAAAGATATGCACAAACATGTGAGTATCACACAGATATAAATTAATTTTCTGAAGAATAAAAGGCTCAGGAACCACCAGAAGAATGACGTTTTGATATTTTCAATAGATGGGGGGGAAAGTCCAAGGAAATAATGAGAATAGAAAATCTAGAAGCTTTAAGAACAGGTGGGGCTTTCCACTCCCACAAAGAGTGGCAGACTGGTAAACTCACAGGAGCAGTTTCACTCTGTGCTATAGAATCACTAAAAGTTAGCATCAACGTGATGACTGTGACTTGAGTTGAGTTAATAGAACAGGATACTAGAACTGAAGACACCTCCAACATATGAGAGGAACAATCAACAAAAACAGCATATGAGTCTGAAAAAATGGATAAGTATGCGGGGCCCTATCACAAGGAACTTATTATGCCACATCAGGTTTCCAAAACAGGAAGAAAGTTAAAAATAAAAGTCCATAGTGAAAAACAATAGAGGATATCCTGGAAGAAAACTTCCTTATCAGCAAAAAAAGGAGAAAATAACTATTAAGGAAGTTGAGAGGAACCTCACATAGGATAGACCCTCGAAGAAAAACATTGTGACATATAGTTGTCAAACTTTTCAATATAAAGGAGAAGGAAACACTACTGAGAGCAATAGGATAAAAACAACAATCACCTAAAAAGGAAAATCAACAAGAATAAGTTCAAATTTCACAGGAGAAACCATGCAGGGAAGAAGAAAATGGAATGAGAGGGAAAACTGCAGGCAGTTTGAGGAAGCATTCCTATAAGTCTCCCAAAGAAATTTCCCAGTGCTATTCAACACTCTGGAAACTGGCACCGGCCTACACTACAATGACACACAAACAGCAACCAGCCCCCAAATCCTCAACAACAACAAAAAAAAGAGAAACAAAAGCCAATGTCAGATGAAGTCCTCAACCTATTGACATGCATAGACGAAGCAGGCTTTTATGTGCCACAAAAAGAAATATTCAGAATGCTGCTTGTGGTCATACAGGATATGAGGGAAGCAATACAGAAAAAGGATGAAATGATAGAGAAGATAAAGGCCATGCACCAACAAGATATATAAGAACAAAGGGACACAATAACAAAAGACTAGCAAATTCACAGATTTCAGCAACAGACTTGAGACAGAGAATCACACCAGTGACATAGAGGATTACCAGGCAGACCGACAAATGGAAAAGACAGTCCTATAAGATAATCAGAGAAGCAGATGAAAACCTGAGTGACATGTCTGATGCTCTGAAGAAAAACATTAGACTAAGTGGTCTACTGGAACAAGACACAACGAATTAGTCAACATCAAAAAAGAGTTAGGGAATTCTTAGAGGAAAACTTCCCCAGCCAAATGAATGAAAACCAGGCAACCATTCAGGAGCCCAAAAAAACCACCCACGCTAAATCCCAAGAAGAAGTATCCAAGACATACAATAGTTAAATTATCCAGTGTTGAGGAAAAGGAGAAAATCCTAAGAGCAACTAGGGAAAACCAAACAGTCACCCAAATAAGAATATATGCAGACCCATCAGAGGACATTATGTAGAAGTGGAGAGAGTAGAGTAACATATTCCAAAAATAGAAAGAAAAAATGTAAACCCAAGAATACTCTATCCAGCCAAATTATCTATCAAGATCATGGAGAAGTAAGAGCTTGTCCAGACAGGAAAAACTCAATACATTAAAAGAAACCCAGCCCTACGAAGGATCCTTGCCAACCCAGTATGGGCAGAAGAGCAACACTCACCTAGCACAAATAAGAGACTGCCACATAGAACAACTCTACCCAGAGGTCAAGAAATCCCAAACAACCCCTGATATAGCACTGACTCAACGATGGAAAGAAGGCAAGAATTAACCACAAACATAAACATGCACAACAAACGGCTTAGAAAGGGAGGTAGGAAAACACCCAACACAAATGTACAAGACGACATCACGAATTCCACAGATGGATGTAATAACCCTGAATGTTAATGGACTGAACATGGGCATTAAAATGCAGAGTATAGCAGACTGGCTTAGAAAACACAACCCCTCTGTCTGCTGCCTACAGAAGACACATCTCAAGATTACAGACGAAAATAGAATGAGAATAAAAGACTGGAGAAAAATATACAAAGCAAATGGCAATTCAAAAAAAGCAGGGTTACAATCCTAGTCTCCACAAAATTGATATCAAAGTGCAAGTCGAAACAAGAGATAAGGTACACAATACAATGCCCCCGGAAACAGTAGATGAAGAACCAGTGAGCATAATAAATATATACTCACCCAATAAGAGCTAACAAAATTCATAAAACTCTCCTGAAGATGAAAAAAGAAATCACAGGCTCAAAAATTATAATAGATGACTTTAATACACCATTCTCTAAGAATGATAGATTACAGGGAACAAAGCTTAACAAGGAGCCTACAGATCTAAACATTACGATTAGACGACTTGACTTGAAAGATATTTTAAGAGCTCTCCATCCAAATGCAAAAATAATCATATTCTTTTCAAACCCACATGACACATACTTAAAGATAGACCACAAGCTGGGACACAAGTTGAATCTGTGTAAATTTAAGCACATAGAGATCATGCAGACTTCTCTCTCAGACCACTATGCCATTAGTCGGGAATCAACAAAAGGACAATTAAGAAAGCAAGGGCATACAATTAATTATAGGATGAATAAATCTATTGCAAAAGGAGTGGGTATAGGCCCAGATCAGAGATGAAATAAGGAATTTTCTAGAAAGCACTGACAATGAGAAGCAGACATAACAAACTCTTTTGAACACAGCAAAGGCAATTAGAGTAGATTTGATAGCAATACTTGCATAAATTAAAAAGGAAGACAGACTTATGATTGATATACTGACACAAAATTTACAGCAATTACAGCAGAGTCAACAGGACTATCAGACTAATAGCAAAAGAAAAGAAATTATAAAAATCAGGGCTGAAATGCATAAGAGGGAAAACACAACAAAACCATGGGAAAAATTCATGCAGCTAGATGTTGGTTCTTTGAAAGGATTAACAGACTCCACAGACCGTGGGCAAACCTAACTAAAGAAAGGAAGGAACACATTTCAATAGCAACGATGAAGATGAAACAGGGGACAATACAACGGACTCTAGTGAAATCAAAAGGATATACACTGTACTGCGAAGGCCTGTACTCCAATGAATTCAACAACTTGGAAAACATGGACAAATATTTGGGAAAACAATCATTCCCTAGACTATCACAGATGGACATCAAGAACTCAACAGACCCATAGCAAGAGAAGAAAAAGACAAGGTTATCAAGGGATTACCAACAAAAAATCTCCCAGGTCAGGTGGCTTCACAGGAGAATTCTATCAAGCATTCAGAGAAGAACTGACACCAACCTACACAAAATTTTCCAGAACATAGAAAAAGACGTAAAATTCCCAAATCCTTTCTATAAAGCAAGTATAACTCTAATACCTAAAGCGGGCAAGGATCCCACAAGATTTGAGATCTGCAGACCAATATCCCTAATGAACAGCGATGCAAAAATCCTTGACAAAATACTAGCCAATAAAATACAAAAGTATATTAAACAAATCATTCACCATGACCATGATGGATTCATACCAGGGATACATATATGGTTCAACAAAATAAAAATGAGTAGTATTATTCACCACATTGACGTGAAAAATTATAAGAATTGCATAATATCGATAGGTGTGGAAAAACCATTTGACAACATCCAAAACCCATTCCTATTTACGATACTAAAGAAGATAGAAATGGAAAGAAAACTCCTCAATATAATACAAGCTATTTATGAAAAACCAACAGCGAACGTGGTAGTCAATGGAGAAAAGATAAAAACAATCCTACTGATAAACGGTACCAGACTAGGATGCCTCTTGTCCCCATTCTTATTTAACATCATACTGGAGGGTCACAAGGAAGAGTCGAGCCAGGCAGGGTGCAGTATAGCACCAATGCTCCACACCCCCATCATGATCCCAAGTCTACCTTAAAAATCTGGCTGGACCAGAGAATGTACACTGGAACAGATCAGAGTTCAAAACACAGGGAACCCATGACAGATAAACCCCTCAGGACCAATAATGAGTAAGGATACCAGGTGGGGAAAGAGAAGGTGGTGTGAGAAAGGGGTAACTGACCAAATTTACTATGTATAATCCCCTCCCAGGAGGATGGATAACAGAAAAGTGCGTGAAGGGAGACAGCAGGCAGTGTAAGACATGAAAACATTTATAATTATTAATGATTTATGAGGGAGGGAGGTTGGGGCAGGGGGGGAAATGAGCTGATATCAAAGGCACAGTAGAAAGAAGATGCTTTGAAAATAATGATGGCACCATATATACAAATGTGCTTGAATGATGTATGTATGTATGGATTGTGATAAGTGCTGCAAGAACCCCCAATAAAATGACTTTTTTTAAATCAGGGATTGCAATATTAATATCTGAGAAAACAGATTTCACAGCAAAATTAATCATAAGGGACAATGAGAGGCACTACATGATGATTAAAGAGCCAAAGAAATAGATGATATAACTATAATAAACATGCTCATCCAAGGAAAGAGAAATAGACAGTACAGTACAAATAAAAGGGGACTTCAATATCCCAGTCTTGAAGAAGGGCAGATCGTTATGGAAGAAATTCAATAAAGGCACCAAACTAAACAATATAAGTAATCAATCTGTTCTTGAGATGTTCTGTAATTTCCCATGGGCTTTGCTCAAGGTCATGTTTCAGCATTTCACGAACTTATTTTCATTTCCTTCTACTTCAACCTGAACTTACAAATGTGGGTCAAATTGAAGGAATTGCAATGGGTTTATGTGGATTGGGCTTATATACTGATATATAGATAAAAGAATAATAAATACTGCATGTCACATCTCTGGGGCTACTGATTGAACAATTCAGTAAAAAGGCATGCACAGCACAAAAGAGAAGTGGAAATGGCCAAAATAAGAAATAGTTGTTGAACATACAATTTCTTAGAATCTTAGCATAAACTAAGAGAAATAAGAATATGATCTAGAATACCCCTACAAAGACTTGCATTGCTTTCAGGCTTAAAACCTGCACAAAGTAATATAAATGCAAATCCTTTCTTATCTTTGGGTCAAACTGCTTAGAAATCTGTTTCAGACAAGTCACCAAATTTTAACATGTATAAAAATTTAATATATATATTTATAAGCATACTTTTATTTTTAGTTCATATGACATATTTAAAATTTTCTAG
Organism: Echinops telfairi; assembly: GCF_000313985.2. Classification (NCBI taxonomy): domain Eukaryota; kingdom Metazoa; phylum Chordata; class Mammalia; order Afrosoricida; family Tenrecidae; genus Echinops; species Echinops telfairi. The sequence continues at coordinate 1,480,791 of NW_022103940.1, read as the reverse complement.
GTGTTCTAGTTTATTTTAAAATCTAAATTATATAGTGTTACTGTTACCAGCTTGACTCATCATTACTTCAATTACTTTTATAATATGTAAAGTGCTCTAAATATTAAACACATATCTATGACTCCACGGTTAGAGGAACTTGAAAATGTAACTTACTTCCAAGATATAGAGTTTTACTTTGATGTGAGCAGGAAAATATTGGAATAAATATTAACCTTACCAGTAGGAGGGATACACAACCAAGAGTGTGGTAAATTTTGAAGCATATTACAATGCCTTTTTTATCAAATAGACCTTGTAATTATCCTCACCCTGAAATCTATTTAGTGGTTATTTATTTACTTAAGACAGATAAAATGTTACTGCTAAAGATCAATGTTACGAGGATGGCTTTAAACAATGAAATAACACTGTTCAATAAAAAAACTAAGTGACTGCTAAGTTAGAGATTGGTGGAACCTCTAAGATTGGCCCTTTATTACCCTTTGGGACTGGAACTGAAGACACCAGTGGCTCAATTTTCAGCCAAAAAATACATAAGTCTGTAACAGGGGAACAATAACACTAGTGAGGTATACAGATCTACTTGAGATCAAAAGGGCAGCATATACACAACAATAAAGGATTTCTAAAGGGTTAAGAGAGAAAGAGGAACATAAACATGAAACACAAAGAGGAAGTGGAATGAATTATGCTACATCGAGTGGATTGCAATGAAGGACACACAAACAGAAATATATACTCTATGCATTGTTTAATGTAAAACTGATGATCTGCTGTAAACCTTCACCCAGTTCACAATGCTTTATTAAATTACAAAACTATGTGTATTAATTTATACATAGTCAATATTTACCTATCTGAATTATTGCCAGGTTGTTACATGCCAGAGCCTGCCGGCAGAGCAACAGGGACTCGATTGAGGGGGTGAGGACTGAGAAAAGACAGACACAAAAAAGCTGGGGTCAGGAGGACTGCAATTCAAGACTGCAGCCCCGAGTTTATTTTCCAGCAAGCTTTTATACACTGTTAAGCGGGAATGTACTATTGCTCAAAATAGCGCCCCCATCCTTGTTCTTGTTTTTCAGGCAAATATTTTTCCCAAGACTAAGCACCTGATGTTTTCAATAACATTAAAGCACAAAGGTTAACCTGACCGTGAGAGAGACAATGTGACCTTGAGAGAGATAATCTGACCGTGAGAGAGCTGTGTCTGCACGTCCACATTTGAACAAACAGACCTCTGCTTTCAGAGCAGCTCCCAATAGTTACATAGAGAAATAGTGAAACGAATTTCTAGAGTATAGAGTTATTGCAGGGAGGGCTGAAAAGAGATTCAAATAATTCCCTAACTGTGGGATTTGGAAAGCTAAAGCGCAGCATAAGGGGAGTGTGTTCCTAGGAAAGGACTAATACAGAGAACAAGGTCCAGTTTACAACTCAAGGTGTACTGAATTATAGTTTTAAAATTTAATAAATATCACCAGTGTGTCCAATTATCTGTGCAGAATCTTCTTTGGGGATTTTTTTTTAACCTTTCTGTCATTATTCAACAGTATCACAATTTGAACACAGTAAAATGCTTCTGAATTTTCTTTCTTTTTTTCTCAACAGTATTATTGGCATGTTATTCACACTTTATACAATTCAATAGTTAAATCACGTCAAGAAGAGTGGTATAATCATCACCTCAGTCACTTTTAGAATACTTCATTCATTCTTGGACTCATTATTAGCTCCCCATTTCTCCCCAACCTCCCTGTCATACCCCTAAGGAACCATTAATTCAGTTACTATATCTATAGATTTACCTATCCTGGATTTTACACACAGAAAAAACATGCAAATGAACTAAAAACCTAAAAAGAATAACATTGCCTATATAATTTGTATTCTTTTCATCATAAATTGACTAAAAAGATAAGCTTTGAGGATTTAACATTTCTATTTAAGATGCTAATATACTTATTCTTTATTTATTTCTCTTGGAAAACATGGAATTTCAAGTTGCTCTTTTGATACACTGTATTATCTCAGAACTAAAAATTTATTCTATAAAGTAACACAACAATAAAAAGAAAATCATATGACCAACAACTCTAAATGTCACATTGAAACCTTTCATTGGCATTAAATGAAGTATTGATAAAAATGAATAGATTCAATAGATATTCAAAACATTGCAACTTTCTCCCTCCTCAGGTCTTGATTATATGATTCATAGGTTAGTTAGATGTGCCTGTTGTCCTTCAGTGCCACTAGTAGAATGTAGGCTCAACTAGAGAGAAGAGGATAAAGCCATGACAACCAGTTGTATTTCCATCATACTGTTTCTGTACTGGTGCTGTGGAGAGAAAATTGTAGCATTTTTCCAAGACAGATATAGCAGATTATTAGCACTTTATTAATCAATAACAATTATTATCAAGAAATGTGAAAAGATAAGATACAAATGACACCATATATATTTATAAACATATATTATATACTTATATGTAGTGCATAATGTACATATTATAATTGTATATTATTTACTTTATATACACAAATATAATGTAGCTATTCATGATACCTATCTCATTGATTTATCTGACATTTCACATTTAAAACTATAGTAAAAAATCTACCGTATGATTCTGGACATTGGTAACATGCATCTGACAGTAAAAATATCAGTTAGTGGAGAGAGTAACATGGGCTGTGAAGATTATGATTATGTGTCATATTGGCTGGATAGTTAATTCCAAGTGTTTTGGCAGTCATGCAATGAGATTGTTGTTGTTAGGTGAAATCCAGTCAGTAAACCATAGCAATCCTATGCACAGCAAAAAAAAAGAAAATTTCAAGTTGGTACAAAATTAATGAAACAGAATTCAGTGAATAATTATTGTGGTAGTTACATAATTTCATGTCACTTGAAGATATATAAAAGTGTAAGGGTGGTGCCTCCTTGTGGGTGTGGCATTCTCATAAGGAGGGTCCACAGAACCTCTCCTTCTCTCTCTCCTTCACCTTCCTGCTGGTGAACCCAAGTTACTGACAGAGCCCTGGAGATGCTTCCACTGCCATTGGATCCACGGGACTTTTCAACTACTGGCCTGTGATATTCCTGCCTTCTGTATCATGGCATGTGGCCTTGTGAGTCTGAAGAGGGACTTATGGCCTAGTATCAGACTTATGCACTTGAGTTGGACTAGGTTAGGATGTTTTCCTTATATATAATTACTTCCTGATATAAAGCTGTTTCTTGCACATATTGGTGTCACTGGATTTGTTTCTCTAGTCAACCTGGCCTCACACATTGTGATGCTTTGGGAGTGGAGTACAAGAGAAACAAATCATGAAGATGGAGAACGGATATTTGTCTGACATCTGGCTTATAGTAGTTTTTCTTTGGCTAGCCAGAGGTCAGATATGGCCATGCAGTTTACTGGGTTGTTTTCTAGAAAGGACATGGGAAGTGAAGGTTTTGATTCCTAGACTTTATATTTAGTTATATCTGTCTGAAATGGTGAAAATGAATGTGATAAATATAAATTTTGGACTCAGGTGGCAAAGTTGCCCCTTGAATTTCTCTTAGGCTTAGTCAAAATGGCTGACAGAAGGCCAGGGTGTGACTTGATGCAGACAGATGCCTAAGGCCATTTGCATATGAATGAGATACTTTAGATAAGAAAGGATTGAATTTGACTATTTTAAGAATGTGTTCAGTATATGGCTGATCCAGGGTCATACTGATTTTTTCTACCTATTGTTATATGTATATGTGGTAGATATGATTATTGGGAAGTTTGAATAGAGAGTTTGTAACCCCACTGCCTTCAGTCATTAAATTGGATCTTTTAAATGGGTTGGTAAGAAATACCTGCAAAGAAGGTAAACCCCACCCAGTGTCTGAGTGCTCCAGAAATTTGCATTTTAAGAGACTTGTCTAGATTGTGCTGGAAGACTGAAGGAAAAAAAAAAACAACCAACAAAGCAAAAGCCATTTGGCCATTTTGAATTTTGTACTAATGGTTTGCTCCTAAAGCTGGAGAAATCTGGAGCAAGAAGAAACTCTCCTCTCTAGGACAGCCATTAAAGAGAGCCTGCAGGAAGCTGGAAATGCTTGCTAGGTGTGTTCATCTGGATAGACTAGAGAAACAAAATTCATAGATTCTCATATATGTATACGAAAGAACTTGATATATAAGAGCATTTGAATATTGAGAAAACATTCCAGCCCAGTCCAGATCAAGTCCATAAGTCCAATATTAGCCCATATGTCTGATAACAATCTATAAAGTCTCACGAAACACATGCAATGATGCTGAATGCAGGAAGATCACAGGGCAGTGGGTGGAGGGGCTTGTGGATCCAGAGGCAGCGTGAGAATCTCAGTGCTGGCAGGGGTCTCCACATGGCTCCTCTGGCTCCAGAGCTCTAGAGTAGGTCCATATGTCTTGTCAATGGAGATGTATCACAGGGAGTGAACAAGTGTCCAGCATCTAGTGAGCTATTTATCTCCTTAGCATCTCCAAATGAGGTCATCAAGCTGTGACCTGATTGATAACCTAAAGTCCACACCTTCACTTTTTTCTCTCTTTATTTTTTATTAAAAGATCATTTTATTGGGGACTCTTACAACTCTTCTTACAATCCATACATTGATTGCATTAGGCATGTTTGTACATATATTGCCTTCATTTATTTCTAGACATTTACTTGCTATTGAGCCCTTGGTATAAGCTCCTCATTTTTTCCCCTTCCCTCCCCACTCCATACCCCCTTGGTAGATTATAAATTATTATTATTGTCATATCTTTCACCCACTACTGTCTCCCTTTTCCTGTTTTCTGATCTTCCCCCTGGAGAGGGGTGTATGGTTATGTGTTAATCATTGCAATCAGTTCCCCCTTTCTTCCTGCCTCTCCCCTCCTTATCCCTACTCTTCTGGTATCGCTATTCCCACACCTGTTACTAGATTCCGTGGTGTTGTGAGTCCCAATCTCTTTTCTACACATGTGTATATGCTCTGGTCTAATCTGAATTGAGAAGCAGTACTGGGGTCATGATAGTGGGGGTGAGGAAGCCTCAAGGAACCTGAGGGATATTGTGTGTTTCATCGATGCTTTACTGCACCCTGATTGATTCATCCCTTCCCTGTGTGTGAAGAAGGCGGATGATGCCTGGCTATTAAAAGATATAGCGTCTGGTGTCTTAAAGGCTTGAGCTTAAACAAGCAGCCATTCATCAGAGAAGCAATAAGCCCACATAGAAGAAGCACATCGTCAGTGCGACCATGAAGAGTCATCGAGACTGGGCAATAGGCATCAGAAGACACATAACAAACAAACAAAAACATATTGTTGAGAATGAGGAGGTGTAAAGCACAGACCCAAAGCCCACCTGTAGACAATATAGCAATCTCCCCTTTACTCTTAATACTCAAATTGACAAGAGATTGTGTAACTACCATACTACATAGCAACCTAGTTCCACTTGTTGTGTGGAAGAGGGAGAGATGCAGCCATTGAGATGGGTTGATTCTGGCCACTGGCACCCATCGACCTGATTCAAAGGAACTAGAGGAGAGACAAAAGCAGGTTAGATGTTCTGAAGTTTAAAGAGTTGAGCGGAAATTGAGCCTATGACATGACCTAGCCCAATGGGGCTAGGGTTGTTGAAAATTTGTGGAGGGTCCCATGGTCGAAAGGCCAAGCCAATGGGCACCCTGGTAAGACTAAGTGAGGCTGCCCAGATTGAGTTGACCATAACCTAATCAGATGAAGATAAGATTTTTGTGCCTGTGAATTGGTGCATATTGCTGCTGCTTTTATGGATGGCCTGTCGTGATTTGACTTTGCTTATATATGCAGACTCACAAGGTTCCAACTGGAATGAAGATTCTACACATCAAAGAACATGCTTGTCTCCTCAGAGAACTGGTTTGATAGAACAGAACAGAAATTGGATAACCAAAATTAGACAGATAAAGGCATGAATTGGCTAGCTTAAAAACCTCCATGGGTAGGGGGATATGTTGATAGGATTATGGCGCAGGTGTTCACATAGCTGCAACTATGAGGCATTGACTCTGTTTCTGTCTCTCTCTCTCTCTCTCTATATATATATATATATATATATATATATATATATATATTTATTTTATTGGGGGCTCATACAATTCTTATCACAATCCATACATACATCCATTGTGCCAAGCACACACATATGTACATTCGCTGCCCTCTTCATTCTCAAAACATTTGCCTTCCACTCTAGCCCCTGATATCAGCTGCCCATCTTCCCCTTCCTTCCCCACTCCCCCTCCCTCACGAACCCTCCATAATTCACAAATCATTATTGTTTTGTCATAAGTTACACTGTCCGATGTCTCCCCCTCTCCTCTTCTCTCCTGTCCATCCCCCAGGGAGGATGCCATATGTAGATTCTTGTAATTGGTTCCCCCTTTCTACCCCACATTCCCTCCACACTTCAGGCCTCGCCCCTCTCACCACTGGTCCTGAAGGAGTCATCTGTCCTGGATTCCCTGTGTTTCCAGCTGCTATCTATACCAATGTACATCCTCTGGTCTAGCCAGATTTATAAGGCAGAATTAGGATCATGATAATGGAGGGGAGAAAGCATTCAAGAACTAGAGAAAAGTTATGTTTCATTGTTGCTACACTGCACCCTGACTGGCTCATCTCCTCCCCACAACCCTTCAGTAAGGGGGTGTCCCATTGCCTACCGACGGGCTATGAGTCTCCACTCTGCACTCACCCACTTTTACAATGATTTGATTTTTGGTTCTTTGGTGCTTGATACCTGATCCCTTCGACAGCTCATGGTCACACAGGTTGGTGTGCTTCTTCCATGTGGGCTTTGTTGCTTCTGAGCTAGTTGGCTGCTTGTTTATCTTCAAGCCTTTAAGACACCAGACGCTATATCTTTTGATAGCCAGGCACCATCAGCTTTCTTCACATTTGCTTATGCAGATGTTTGTCTTCAGTGATTGTATCAGTAAAGCGGGCCCCCACTGATATGATTTTCAGTTCTTTGATGTCTGATAACTGATCCCTTCTACACCTCGTAGTCCGACAGGCTGGTGTGCTTCTTCCATGCAGGCTTTGTTGTTTCTCAGCTAGAAGTCCACTTGTTTGTCTTCAATCCTTTAAGACCCCAGACGCTATATCTTTTGTCGCTGGGCAACATCAGCTTTCTTCACCACATTTGCTTATGTTCACCTTTCTCTTCAGCAATCGTGTCGGGAAGGTGTGCATCCTGGAATGCCAATTTAATAGAGCAACATGCTCTTGCATTGAGTAAGTGCTTTAGTGGAGGCCCAATGTCCATTTGCTGCCTTAGTACTAAACCTATAAATATATGCACGTAGATCTGTTTCCCCACACTCTTATATAAATATATTTACATATGTACATTCCAGTCTTAAAACCTCTATAAATACCCTTTGTCACCTAGTTCTTTCCTCTATTTCCTTTTACTTTCCTCTTGTCCCACCATCATGCTCAGCCTTCATTTGGGTTTCAGTGAACTCTCTCGGTTACCTTGCCCTTGCGGTATCCCTACCAGGCCTTTCACACCCTCCCTGCCACCGATTTTGGATCACTTGTTGCTCCACTGTCCCTGGGCTGGTCAGCACCACCTACTTACCCTCACTGCCCCCTCTCCCATGTATCCCCGAAACCGCTGGTCCCGTTGTTTTCTCCTCCAGACTATTCATCCAGTCTATTTTATCTAGATGGATCTGTAGAGATAATAATATGCATCAAAAACTTAGCCATCGCAAGATAGGCGATCAGTGAGAACACAGCAATGGCAACCAATTACCCATAGAAGAATAAATTAAATAAAAGAAAAAAATTTTAAACAGAAAGAGAAAACAGTAAAAAATCAAGGTCTGATTTTTGATCTCTAGGCATGTCCTTCAGTCAGGTCCGATGGGGTATACCATGCTCTGGCCCCAGAGTCTGTCCTTTGTACACTCTCAGGGGCTCTCTGCTCTTCTCCCACGGTTGTTCTGCCACACGCTTTTAGTGGTTTCTCTCGGTGTCACAGGGTCAGTCTGGACCTGTCCGGACACTGAGTCTCCAGTGTTGTCCCCCTTAGAGCCCTGGGCCATCAAGGGATGGAGTGTCTCATGGTGGAATCAGCCATATTGTCCACTCTGTCCATTGGCTGTTCAGAGCAGGAATTTGACTATATATTTTGGTTCACTTATAGAATATTGTTTAAATGAGGCTAGCACATTTTGAGTTGCATGCATTTTAGTTTTATCCTGTTGGACACAAATATTATTTTACCATTATCTTTATTTTTAAAATTATGTATGGCTAAATAGGTGTGTAAATGTGTCAAGTTGATAAAGGATGTTCTGTGGTAGTTACATGATTTCATGTCAACTTGGAGATATATAAAAGTGTAGGGGTGGAGTTTAGCCTGTCATTCTGGTCACTACCTGATGGTGCCTCCTTGTGGCCATGGCCTTCTCATAAGAAGGATCCTGGGAATCAACCCTCTCTTTGCTTTCACCTTCTTGCTGGTGGACCCTGGTTTCTGTGAGTCCTGTGTTGCGGCCACTGCCTTGGACCTGCATGACTTTGCACCCACCAGCCTGTAATCTTCCTGTAGTCTGCATGATTTCATGTGGATGTATGAGTCTGAAGAGATATTTATGGATTAGTATTCCACTTAGAGGCTTGATCTGGACTAGGTTGGGATGTTTGCTTGATATACAATTTCTTCTTGATATTAAGCTCTCTCTTACACATATATGAGTGTCTCCAGATTTGTTTTTCTACTCAACCTTGTCTAACTCAACACCTATTGCAGATTAAAGGAAGTGAAATTCTCCTTTGAAGTTAAATTTGAAACACCCTAGTGTGAAAAGAAGAGAGGACTGTTCTCTTTAGGCCAAGGAGTTTCAAGTTGTTGGACTTTGATTCAGATCTCTTGCTTTTGAGATAACACAGTAATTTTCAACTTAAGACTACCATTTATTTTATATTTTCATACTTTTATTTTTATGACATATCACAGTCCGCTGTAGTCTGCTGACATAGTTTGACCTCAGTGAGACAGCATTATTTTAATTTTTTTGCCTTTTGTTCCCAGTATTATTTTTTTTGCCTTAAAGGGTGCTTGGTCACATAACTTTTTAAATGGTATGTAAACATTCCATATTTCATCTTTAAAAAATCTTCTTGCATATGCTTATTTCCCTTTTCTCAACAGCATATTAAATGCTATCAATGGCTGGATTAATGGCATTATTTGTCAAATTACTAAATGTCCCATGGAGGTTATTTAGGTTATTTCTCATGAAACAGATAATGTTGGCCCTAGAGTGGACCAGGTATATATGTAAACAGTAGACATATGAATCGCTTTGTGTGTGCACATAATAATAAAGCCTGATCTATGAACAATTTGTTTTTATGATGTGGTCCTTCTTGTTACTTGCCTTCTAGAAGTGATCAATGAAAATATGGGTGCTATAGAAAAGTGTGATGAAGAAATCAAATGGTGTTCATCTATCAGAAGGAATAACTCTGGCATCTTAAATGCTTACCTTAAAACCAGCAACCCTCTAAGTGAGATGTCAGCTTAATCCACACAGAAGAAGCACATAAGTCATTGTTATCAAAGTAGTACTAATAAAATCCATGATGGGAGTGAAGGAGGTAGGGCTGTAGGGAATGTATTAGAGCTTAAAATCTGAGCACCTGGTTTGCAGAAGCTATCAATCATAGCAAACAACTCAGAAGCCAGTTACAGAGCCCCCTCAGAGAGAATACATTGGAAAGTGGATTATTGCAGAAATAGTTATGTTGAAATTTAACATGTTTCCCTTTTTGGTATGTTTTTTACTTGTTCTACTCTCTAGTATTTTTTATTTCTTTTGAATTGTACATTTTCTGTATTTTATTTTGCTTTTTTGAAAATCATTTTTGTAAGATTTTCTTTGATCATGATCAGTAAGTCTACAGAGATCAAACAAACAAATAAAGCAAACTGATTGGCATCTAGACAATTCTGACTCATAGTGATCCTAGAGGAGAGGTCATTATAGATACTCCCTACATATTCTAGATACAGGTCCCTAATTTCATATGATTTGTAAATATTTCTAACATTTTGTAGGTTGTCTTTTTACTATATTATTGGTATTTGTAAAGCTATAAAAGTTTTTATTTTCCTGGAGCCTAATTTTAAATATAAAAATCAAAAAACAGCTGCTGTTGAGTCAATGGCAATTTCTAATGATCTCACATGTATCTGAGTAGAACTGGGTAGAACTGCCCCTGTGGGTTTTTGAGAGTGTAGCTCTTTACAGAAGTAGAAAGCCTCAATTTTCTCGCATGAAGCAACAAGTGGTTTCAAATTGCTGACCTTGGGTTAGCAGCCCAACACATAACCACTACTTCATGAGGGCTAAGTAACTAGATTAATACTTTTTTAGAGTTAAGCAAGAGAGTTTGGGAGTAAAAAGCGGAGCTAATAAGAATGGATAAAAGAATGAAAACAATGTTCTAAAACTGATTGTAGTGATCGACTCTTTTTAATATATTTTAAACATTGACTTACATAGCATTTGAATTATATGCCAACAAACGTTTAAAAAAGGAACCCCATTAGCAGTCACTTCTCATTCCCTAACCTTGTTAACTTACTTTCTGTCTCAGTGCAGATTTTTAATTTTATTATTATGTGCATTTAATGTAAGTTGAATTAAGGGCTATAGGGCCTTTGTTACTGTCCTGAAATTAGATTTTGACATTTAGATAGTTCACATTCATTTGCTATAGTGAGTAAAACAGCTATGAATATTTGTATAAATCATATAGCTTTAACATAATTTTAAATTATTTTGTTGCATAATTATGAATAGAAGTGCTTGCTCATATGGTGACACTATGTTTAACTTTAGAGGGCATGCTAAATGGTTTTCTAAATCAGCTGCATATAAGGGAGCTTCAATATGTTCATTGAAAAATTTCATTATATTTTAATTCTTTTTTTCCTTGAACTTTTTAAGCTTCCTCATATTTCACATTTTCCCAAGCAGTGTTATGAGCTTTCAATTTTTCACATCCTTGCTGTGGTAGTTATATCAGACTCATGCACTTGATCTGAACTGGACTGGGATATTTTCTCAATATACAATTGCTCTTTTATATAAAACTCTCTCTTATACACATATGCATGTCTCTGGATTTGTTTCTCTAGTCAATCCTAGCACCGTGTGGTACCTTGGGAGTGGGGTATGAGAAAAACATGTCATAAAGATATAAATTGGATGCTTGTTTGACCTCTGCCTCATGGTAATTTTTCTTCTTTGGCTAGCCAGAGGTCAGATATGTTCATGCAGTTTACTGGGTTGTTTTTGGAAAGAATATGGGAGGTTAAACTTTTGATTATTTTGTTTGGTTGTAGTCTTTGGCTATTCCTGACTAAAGTGGTAAAAATGAATGTGATTAATGTATATTTTGAACTCAGGGGACAAAATCACCACTTGAATTTCTCAGAGCTGCATAGAGAAAATGGCTGACAGAAGGTTAAAATGGCTGACAGGAAGCCTGGCTCTGGCTTGATGCCATCAAAGGCTTAATCCCATATTTTTTATCAATAGAATAGATGAGGATTAAGATAAGACAGATAAGGTTTGAACTTGACTGTTCCAATAATTGAGTTTAGGATCTGATTATACTTTGCTTATACTGATTGTTTTCTGATTACTGTTGATATAATGATTGATAGAAATGATTATTGGGAAGTATGAAAATAGAGCTTGTAAGCCCACTTTCCTCGAGCCATTAAAATTTGATCTTTAAATGTGTTTAGGACACACCTACAAAGAAGGCTCAGAAAAGTTAAACCCCACCCAGTGCTTTGGAGTACTCAGGACATTTGTAATGTAAGAGACTTTCCTAGGGGACTGTTGAGAGATTGAAGAAAAAGGAACTCTTTGGGTTTTTGAATCTTGAACCTAGTGGTTTTTGTCAGAAGCTGAAAAAATCTTGAGCCATGAAATTAAAGGAAGCCCGTGGACAGGCTGAAATTCTTGCTAGGTGACCATCGGAATCCACTTGTTGAGTGGAAGTGGGAGAAATGCAGCAATAAAGAGATGGCTTGAATATGACAACTGACCACCATGGACCTGGTTTTCAGGTACTAGAGGAGAAGGTGAGATCGGGTTGCCTGGTCTGAAGTTCATGACCTAGTTTAAGGAGGCTAGAGTTGTTGAGAATTTGTGATGGGGCCCATGATCTAAAGGCAAGGCAGCCAATGGGAACCCTGGTGAGGCTAAGTGAGGCAGTCCATATTGAATTGACCAGAACCCGACCAGATGAAGAGTAGATTTTTGAGCTGGTGAACTGGTGCATATTGTTGTTGCTGACTTTATGGATGACCTGTCCTAATTTGACTTTGCTTATGGATGCGACTTCACAAGGTTCCCACTGGAATGAAGATTCTACATGTGAAAGATTATGATTGTCTCCTCAGAGCACTGGGTTGATGTAAGTGGGCAGTATAGAAATTGGATACCCAAAATGAGGTGGATAAAGGCATGAAGTGGTTGGTTTATGAACTTTCTTTTTTTGTATTTTTTTAATCATTTTATTAGGGGCTCACTGGAGCCTGTGATTAGGGGCTCACTGGATCACATATAGTTCCTTGTAATCGGTTCCCTCTTTCCAACCCACTCTCCCTCTACCCTCCCAGTATCGCCACTCACACCACTGGTCCTGTAGGTATCATCTGCCCTGGATTCTAAGAATTATGCTCCCTGGAAATACCGGGAGCATAATTCTTAATGTAAAAAACAAAACCAATTGCTGTTGAGTCATTTCTAACGCCTGATGTTCTCAGCTGTATATGAGTAAAACTGTGCTCCATAGGATTTTCAATGGCTGTGACCTGTTGGAATTAGACTACCATGTCACTCTTACAAGATAAATCTGGGTGAATTCAAACTGTCTATCTATTGGTTACTAGCAGGGCACTTAACCATTTTCACCATCTAAGAGCTTTTATTTATGTGTTTTTTAAATGTTCAACATTTTGACAAACATAATTTACATAAAATACAGTGTTTTAAGTATATAGTACAGTTAAGACACTTGATACTAAGTCCCTTTACTATACACTTCACCCAACTTAATCCATGTAAACATTTACAATATAATTTCTGTGACTAGAAATAATTTTTATTAATGCTAGATCTTTATATAATTATGATAATACAATAGGTATACCTTTGTTATTGCCTTCTTTGAACATAATACTTTTTATATTAATTTATGCTGTTGTGATAGTTAGGTTTTCTCTGCCAACATGGCTCCCGTAGGAACATGTGGGCAGAGTTTAGATTGTCAATCAGTTTGCAGCTTGATTGGAGGGTGATTGAGATAAATGGCTTTTTGAGGCTGGACTTCTTCTCTCTTTCTCCCTGGAGGTGAGCCACACTCTCTGCTTCAACTTCCTGTTGATGAGCCACTTCAAGCCACACTGATAGCAGCAGAACCCTTGAGATCTATCTACCTTCATTGGATTTACAAGATTTTACATCCACTGGCCTATGATCTTCCTGTATTCTCCAGCATTGTGTGTGACTCTGTGAGTCTTAAGAGGTACTTATGGACCAATATTGACTTATGGAGCAGTATTGGATTTATGGACTTGATTTCAACTGGTCTGGGTTGTTTGCTTGATATATATTTACTTGTTGATATAAAGCTGTCTCATACATATATGAGTGTCCCTGGATTTGTTTCTCTAGTTAAACCAGTTTAACACAGCTCCTTAATGTACCAGTATCTTATTCACATTTATTGATTAGTATTTATAATTATAATCCAGCTTCTTGATTTAGTCATCTTTTGAATAAGTTATACATTTGATTGCTCACATTTTTATTATGAATAAAATTACCATAATCAGTTGTGTATACATCAGAATTTTGTCCATCTTTGATGTATATGAGTCTTAGATGATTCGGTTACAAGGTTTTGTTATATATGAATATTGCACATGCACTTACCCTGCTAAGACAAGTGTAGGCCTAGGAAACACTGAGAAATTGGTCTTGTGGGGGATGAGAGCTAGTTTTGAAAGCTTTTATAACAAATAAATCCCTGAGGTTAACATGATGTTTCCTAGTCAAAATCACTCTGAAGGCTGGCTGCTTAAGGCTTGTAAGTAAAGGGAAGCAGGGAGTAAGAAGGATGCCTTAAAAATAGAAATTGAATTTAGAAAGCTATTACCAGCTCATCATTTCCTCCCATGTTTCTATTCCATAAATATTAATTAATACTCATTTCTCTGAGTAGTTGAGTGCTTAACCATTGTAGTATCTAGGCTCCACTGGCGCTCAAGCTCAGTACCATTAAGGTGATTCTTACTCATAGTGACTCCATAGGACAGAGTAGAGTTGTCTCACAGAGTTCCCAAGGCAATAAACTACAAACTCAGGCTGTCCAATTTTTGTCTTAAGGAGTGAATGGTGGGTTTGAATCACCTTCTTTTGATGCATAGTAGCAGTGAAATAAATATTTTTGTGAAGAATGAGAGAATTAATACGAAGATCCAAATTTCCTGGTAAAAAAGATAATGGGAGAATGCTTATAATCTCTTATAAACATTATGACTAAAACTAAAAATAAAGCTAGTAAAATAGGTCAGCTTATCTTGTATCAGAAGTGTGTTCCTTCTTCAAAACTTTATTTTTGCAACCTTGCTCCTAAGGCAATATGAAAAACAAAACAAAACACTGAAAAGGTTGCTTGTGAAATACTCCCACCTTTCCCTTTATAAGTACTCAGGAAACAGGGAAGCACAGCTTATTTCTCAATAAATATTGAACAATAAGAGTATGGCCTAAAAAAAACAGTTTTAGTGGACCTCGGCAATGAGTAAATGGACTAAATTTGACAATGTTTGGGAACAAAGCAGGGATTCTTGGCATTGATGAAAATGCTAGATGAGTAAAAGAACTGTAAAACAAAACAAAACAGACCTCATACCCAGCTCACAAATGTTTTATAGTAAGCCCTCTTGACAATGGGTTTGAAAAAAAACCTGTTTTACCAGTTGGGCCAAATATCCATCTTCTATGACCTTGGGTCATTTACTTTTTCCCCACTAAGCTATAGTTAGTTATATTACAGATATTTAAAAACAATAAGAAACTGCATGGCTCTTTTAAGGGAACATGCTGAACATATTACAAAATATTATGTTGTTCAACACTGGATTTACTCATTACAAACTACCAACAAACTTTCTTTTCCTGAACTGAGTTTCCTGTTTTAATTCCTTATCTACATCAGAAATTGTTGGTCATTAGTAGTAGGTCTACCCTCTCAATTTCATCTCTCAAATCATGCCTAATTGTTCCTGTTCTGTGAGTGCATCAATGATGTCAGTGGTGCATCAGTTGCTTTAATAGACTGCTATCCTCTACAGCTGGTATTTACATAGCAGAACCAAGACAAAGTAGTAAGGTCTATCCCAAGGGAGTGATTAATAGATAAAAAATAAAAAACCAAACTCACTGCATCAAGTCAATTCAGACTTATAACATACCTGTAGGATAGGTTAGAACTGAGGGTTTCCAAGACTGAAACTCTTTATAGGTATATAAAGCCCTATCTTTCTCCTGCTCAGCAGCTAGTGGGTTCTAACTTCTGACCTTGTGGCTAGTAGCCCAAAGAATAACAATTACACAACCAGAGCTCTGGGGAAAATAGTATTATAAATTAGAAGCAAGGATGGAGAAACTTCCTCTTACATAATTTGGACATATTATCAGGAGAGACCAGTCCCTGAAGCAGGATGTCATTTTTGGTAAAGGGGCAGTAAAGGATAAGAAGGCCCCCCAAGGAGATAGATTGACACGATGGCTACAACAATGGGTCCAACCATAAGAACATTTATGTGGATGATCCATGACCCAGCAGTGTTTCCTTCTCTTGTGCATAAGGTCACCATGGGTTGGAACTGACTCAATAGCACATAACAACAACAACAACAACAACAAAAACATAAATTAACTAAAGTTTTTGGTTTCAAGGGTGAGATTCCTTAGTCAAAACATTTGCACCATTCAATGCACTGATAACTCCTCCTAATGATTTTTCATATGAAGAACTTTTTAGATTTCAATCCGTTTCCCACTGATTTGTTTTTCCCCACAAAGCTCTGACAATTGCCTCTATCCTCTTCTTAAAGTCTTCCCAAGATATTTATCTTTTTTTTTTCAGTCATGAAGGAGAATTCTTAACTTCAAAAAATAATTGCCTTTTGTGTGATTGACTTTCCATTTCCTGGGATTTTAACTTTTCACTTGCTCTTTAATTTCCATGCTGTCTTCATCAATTTCTCCTTTCCATCTGTTAACCAGCACACTTAATTACTGAACATCCTAAACAAAATGAACAAGCAAAAAACTCACTACACATTCTTTTGCATAAGCCCTCAATGTATGGTTTTATTTATATTATTCCTTTCACACACACAAACAAGGAGATTTCAAAATTTTCTTGGAAAAATAGAATTAATTGAAAATTGAATTTTCCCATCAACTTTTTGAAGGCACTTCATGCATGGAAAAAATGTCATACATTCTTATTTTACTTTAAAACGAAATATCCATCCTTGGGATTCAGAGTTTTCTATCTCACTTTTTGAAATTCTGCTTCATTAGTTAGCTCCCTGCCACTGAGTCCAATTCTGATTCATAGCAACCCTATATAGTAGCACATAACTGCTCCCCTTTGGATTTTTGAGGCTGTAAATCTTTACAAGAGCCGAGAACTTACTTTTTCCCCATCAGAGTGACTGGTGGGTTCTAATTACTGACTTAAGAGTGAGCATCCTAATGCTGTAATCCAATATACTACCAAGACTTCTAGAAGTTAGCTAGTGTATACTATATACCAAGTCGGTGGCCTTTTCTTAGTACTTAGCATAATTTAAATCACATACATTTTATTCAAAATGATCCCTTGTTTCTTAAAAAAAATCTTCGCGGGTTTCATATCTCCAATTTCAAATACTTTCCATTATATTGTACTAACTCTATTTCACATTAAAGTCCTTGTTTTTAGTTTTTAATTATTGCTTTCTTCTTCAACTTCATTCTTTCGAGAAACATCCCATAAATCTTGGGAAATTCATATTTAACATTTCTTCTATATCTATCTCTCTTTTTCCATTTCTATAGCAACTCTTAGCATACTCATACTGTTTATCATCATCTATAATGCAACAATAACCTTCCATGGGCTTTCCCTTTCTTTAGTCTTTTAACATTCCTAACCATATTTTAGATGGCTATAAATATTATAGAAAACATTCTATTCATAAGGTCTACAACATAATACAACATTCCTGAAGAGAGAAACCCCAGCTTCCAAATCATGTGCAAGGTTATCCATGCCTCTTTTTTAAATCTATAGCTTCCAGTGCTGTATTTTCATCAGTGTTTTTTTCTAAATCTGTAGTAGGTTTCTGTCACTTCTTCAATTATGACTTTGCCTTTGTCACCTCTATAGCTTTGCTCACACATTACAATGCATTTAATGCTTTTATCTCCAATCTTTCTTCATTAAAATGGGTGTAAACATAGAAATATTCTTATATATAACAACATAATTTTGAAAAGCTGTTGAGCAATTGGACAATACATGTACAAAACTAATAAATAAAAATAACAGCACAAAACTTGCACCATATGCAATAATTCATTAAGAATGGTTTGTATGCGTAAATATAATTTTTTTAAATATTCAAATCCTAGAAGAAAAATATTCATGACTTTAAATTAGAAAAAAATTTAAGTATTATGCCAAAAGCACAATCATAAAACAACCAAAATAGATTAATTTTACATCATCAAAATTTTAAACATCTGATTTTAAGATATAGTTAATATAATTGAAAATGAAAGCAGATTAGCACAAAATATTCAGAGAGCGTGTATCTGATAAAGGATTTGTAAAAAGAATATGTAAAGTACATTTACAGTGTACTTACAGTGCAAGTCAAGCAAAGGGGTGAAAAATATCAATGAACAAGTGAACAAAGAAAATATATGGAAATGAATGAGTATGTAAAGAGATAACCCCCATTTACTATCAGATACAGGCAAGTGTAAACCATAAAATGATATTTCTCCACACTTTTTAGAGTGACTGAAATATATAAAAAAAATAGCAACACCCCAAAATGACAATATCAAATTCTGATGACAACATGAAATAAATAAAGCTTTTATCCATTGCTAGTCACAATACAAAATTGCATGGTTGCTTAGAAAATAAAACTTATTGGCCAGATTTTCTACTACTGTCTCCCATCTGGGATGCTTAAACAGAAGGCTTGTGTGGTAGTTTCATAATCTGTTGTCAATTTGAGACTCACGAGTGAAGGGGTGGAGGTTAGCCTGTCAATCATGTTGCAGATTGATGACCTCATTTGGAGTCACTCACTAGATAAATAGTTTGTTGGAGGTGGGACACAGACTCACTCCCTGTGAGACATCCCTGTTGAGAAGACACATGGAGAGAGGCTGATGGAGCCAGAGATCTGGAGCCAGAGGAGCCATGTGGAGACCACTGCCAGTGCTGAGATGCTCACCTCGCCACTGGATACACAAGACGTTCCACCCACTGGCCTGTGATCATCCAGCATTTGCCATCATTGTATGTGTCTCATGAGTCCAAAGAGGATGTTATAGATTGGTATTGGACATATGGGCTAATATCGGACTTATGTACTTGATTTGGACTAGGCTGAGATATTTTCTCAATATTCAACTGCTCTGTATATAAAGCTCTTTCTTAAACACATATGAGTATCTATGAATTTTTTTCTCTAGTCTACTCAGACTAACAGTTTAGGAGTAGAACATTCTCTGATAAGGGAGATGGATAGAAATCAGGTGTTTCTCTTTCTCGAATCACTTTTTATTGGAGAAGCTTTCCTTCCTGTCCTAGACACATAGTAACCTTCAATGTCTCTTGCACATATATAGATAGGCCTGAGACTTTCAAGAATTTCTATAGCTTTTCCTGGGATATTCGATATCTTTCCCTGGAACAAGAGGGGTGCACATGAAGCATAAGCCCTGAGTTAGCCGTGTGGTACAACTTGCTAACATTGGGAAATAGCTGACCATAAATAAAACAGACGTCTCTAACCCTTCTCAATGTGAGTGAAGGTTTTAGGAGTGGTTTGTTTGGTGTGTTTTTTTGCATTTATTTTTATTTTATTATATTGGGGGCTCTTACAGCTCTTATCACATTCCATACATATATCCATTTTGTTAAACATCTTTACATATGCTGTCATCATCTTTTTCAAAACATTTTCTTTCTATTTGAGCCCCTGGCATCAGCTCATTTCCCCCCTCCCTCCCCAACCCTCAATCCCTCCCCCATACCCCCTTGATAATTTATAAATTATTCTTTTTTTCATGTTTTACACAGACTTCTATCTCATTTCACTTTTCTGCTATCTGTCCCCCTGGGATGGGGGCCATACATTGATCATTGTGATCGGTATACCCTTACTCCCCCCTTACTCCCCACCCCCTTACCCTTACCCTCCTAGTATTGCTACTCTTCTTTCCGGTCCTGAGGGGCTTATCTGTTATGCATTCTCTGTGTTTTGTGCTCTTATCTGTACCAATATACATGTTCTGGTCTAGGCAGATTGGTAAGATAGATTGGGCGGGCGGTGGGGTGGGGGGGTGGGGGGTGGCAGAAGCATTAAAGAACTAGAGGAAGGTTGTGTGTTTCATCAATGCTATGATGCAGCCTGACTGACTCTTTTCTTCCTTGTGGCTGTTCTGACAAGGGTGGGTCCAAGTAACTACTGATGGTCTTTTGGTCTCCACTCTGCTCTCCCCCTCATTCCCATTGATATGCTTTTTGTTTGTTGTTTTGGGTCTTTGATGCCTGATACCTGATCCCATCGACACCTCACGATCACACAGGATGGTGTGCTTCTTCAATATGGGCTTTGTTGCTTCTCAGCTAGATGGCCGCTTGTTTATCTTCAAGCTTTTAAGACCCCAGATGCTGTATATTTTGATAGCTGGGCTTTGCTATTGTACATATTGTCTATGCATGTCTACCTGGAAAAGATAGGTGGGATGAACAATCCAGAGGAGAGAACAATGGGACTGACAGTTTCGGGAGGACATGGGAAAAGGAAGATGGGGGAGAGGGGAATGGTGGGTGCCAACAAGGGAAGAATAAGGGAACTAAAATTGATGGTGAGGAGGGCATAGGATGCTTGGGGGAGGTGGGGCTCGATCAAGGGCAATGTAGCTGAGAGGAATTACCAAAGCTTGAATGAAGGACTAGACATAAACCACATGAACTGCAGTGTGGGGAGAGAGAGTATGGTATAGCTAATACAATTGAATATCACTCAGACAGATTAGCAATGTGTTCCACAACATTAATGAATATTAAATATATGCTGCTAACTGAAATAAGATGCATTCAAAAGGCAACATTCTTTATGATTCTAGTAAGTTGACATTTTAAAATAGATAATAGGAGTAGGAAAATTATTGGTGTTTCCAGAGGCAAAGGGGGCAGGATTTGCTACAAAGTGTATGATGGAATATTTAGGTTTTGGGGAGCTGAACACTGTTATGTCTGATTGCTCCATAACTGAATGTATCTGTCAAAGCTCCTGAGGTAGTTAGTTTATTGTGCCAACCTCGCTGATAAGCACATGTGGGGTTAATTGAAAGGTGGAGGGAGAAATGGCTCTGTAAGCCTCGCCTTTCTAGTTCTCGGGTATCTTGCTTTTTGATGGTCGGGCCAGGCTGCAGCTGCCTTAGCCAGTTCCCTGCTGCAGCTGGCAAAGCTTACTTCCTGCAAGACATCTCTGAGGAGAAGACACAAAGACCTACCCCGAGGCAGCCCTGGGTGCTGGAGCAGCCATGTAGAGACCCCTGCCAGCACTGAGATGTTTACACACTCACTGATTAATCTTTCCTCTTGCAGTTGGCATCATTGCGTCTGTTTTGTGAGATGGAGGAGGACTTTGTGGACTGGTGTTGGACATATGGGTTAATGGGTTAATGTGACACTTGTGGACTTGGGCAGCACTTGGTTGGGATGTTTTCTTGATGTGCACTTAACCTTTATATAAAACTCTTTCTTATACATGAGTTTCTGTGGATTTGTTTCTCTAAAGTACCCAGACTAATACAGTGACCTTATACATACTATAATATAGATTACAAAGAAAATACAAACCTCACCACAATCCACTCAATTTTGGACTCATAACGACCCTATAGGACAGGATAAAACTGTCTCTTTGGGGGTTTCCAAAGACTATAATCTTTATGGGTGCAGAAAGCTTCACCTTTCAACCACATACCAGTGGTGAGTTTGTACTGATAACTTTGCAGTTAGAAGTCCAATTCATAGCACATTATGCCACAAGGCCTGACAGAAGAAATATAGACTGCCAGAAAGAAAAACACACTTTTCATGAATGAAGTACAGGCAGCACATTTCATAGAAGTGAGGATGGCAAGACTTCTCTCATGTACTTTGGACATACAGTCAGAAGAGAATAGACCCTGGGTAAAATATCAAACTTGGTAAACTATAAGGTCATTGTATTAATCTAGGTACTTTAGAGAAACAAATCCATAGCAACTCATGTATAAGAGAGTTTTATGTAAAGAAAGTGCGCATCATGAAAACATCCCAACTCAATGCTGCCCAAGCTCACAAGTCCAACATTAACCCATTAACCCAACACCAGTCCACAAGTCCTCCACCTCACTAAACAGAGGCAATGATGCCGACTGCAGGAGGAAAGCTGAGTCAGTGAACGAATAAGCATTTCAGCACTAGCAGGGGTCTCCACACGGCTGCTCCAGCACCCAGGGCTGCATCGGGATAGGTCCATGTGGCTTCTCCTTGGGGATGTCTTGTAGGAAGTCAATCTTGCAAGCTGAAGCAGGGAACTGCTAAGGCAGCTGCACCCTGGTGCGACCATCACAAAGCAAGAGACCCGATAGCTAGAAAGGCGAGGCTCACCACCTATTTATCCCTGCACCTTTCAAATAGCCCCACATGTGATTATCAGCCAGGCTGGCACAATTAACTAACTCAGTCATCAAATAAGAAGTAGACCCTCAATGAGATGGACTGACATAGTGACTGCAACAATGGGCTCCAAATAATAATTGTAAGATACAATCAAGTTATGGATTGCTATAAGAACTGTAGGGGTCCCCAATAAAATGATCTTTTAATAATAATAATAATTGTGAGGATAGTGCAGGACTGGGTAGTGTTCCATTCTGTTGTGCATGGGTTTGATATGATTAGTAGCTGACTTGATAGCACCTAACAACATAACACATGAGAATCTTAAAAACATACTATATAAATCATAAACCCACTGCCATCAAGTTGACTCTATTATATATTTTCTGAAAATATAAATCTCTATAGGAGGAAACATCTCCTTTCTCTGGGGGTGTACCTGGGGGTTTGAAATGCCAATCTTCCTGTTAGCAGTCCCACATTAGCCCATAGTACCACCAAGTTTTCTTAAATAAAATAAATCAGATTTATGTATAATGCATTATTGCTTTATATTAAATATTTATAATAGGAATTTTTTTTAAATGGAAGGTAGACATGACTTGGAAATGTTGTTGTTATTGTTAGGTGCCATTGAGTCAATCTTGACCCATAGTGCCCTTAAGCACAACAGAACAAAACATTACCCAGTCCTGAGTCATCCTCAAAACTGTGTCCATGTTTGAACCCATTGTTGAAGACATAGTATCAATCCATTTCATCCAGAGTCTTCCTCTTTTTCGCTGTACTTCTACTTTATCAAACATGATGTCCTTCTCCAGGGCCTGGTCTCTCCTGACATCATATTCAAAGTATATAAGACCACGTCTTGCCATCCTTGCCTCCAAAGAGCACTTTGGCACTTCTTCCAAGACAGATGAGTTTGTCCTTTCAGAAGTCCCTGGCACTTTCAATTTACTTCTCCAGCACCACAATTTTAATGCTTTGATTCTTCCTCTGTCCTCCTTATTCTAGGTCCACTTTTCACATGCATATAAAGTGACTGAGAATACCATGAACTGGATCAGGTGCACCTTAATCTTCAAAGTAATATCTTTACTTTTCAATACTCTAAAGAGGTCTTGAGCCACCAATTTACCTAATGCAATTTGTCTTTTTTATCTCTTGACTGCTGCTTCCATAAGTATTCACTGTGCATACAAGCAAAATAAAATCCTTGATGACTTTAACCTTTTCTCTATCATGATGTTACCTATTGGTGCAAACACAAGGATTTTGGTCTTCTTTATTTTCAGTTGCAATCCACAGTGAAGGCATCAATCCTTGATATTCATTAGCCAGTGTGTCAAGTCCTCCTTGCTTTCAGCAAGCAATGCTATATCACCTGTATATCATAGGCTGTTAATAGGGCTTCCTCCAATTTTGATGCCACATTCTTCTTCATATAAACAGCTTTTCCTGATTGTTTGCTCAGCATGCAGGTTGAAGAAACATGGTGAGAAGATACAAACCTGTTAAACAAGTTTCCTCATTGTAAACCAATTCAATATTTCCTTGCTCCGTTCACACAACTGGGGACTGTGAGGAGGGATCAATAGTTATTACTCAATGAACTCAGTTCCTGTTATGCTGAAAAAGAAACCCAAGATTTTGAAATAAGTAGCAGTGATGGTTGTCCAACACTGTGAATATAATTAATATCACTGAATTGAACATTTAAAAAATGTTAAAATAACATATTTTGTTGCATATAGTTTACAGTCATAAAATTTTAAAAGACAATTTGTAGACTATAATATTGAGCAGTATGGAGTCATACAAGTAGTCTGTTTGTTTGTTTTAATTTTTTATTTTATTGAGGGCTCTTACAGCTCTTATCACAATCCATACATACAAGTAGCCTTTTAAAGTCTTGTAGCCAACTATAAAGGAAGGGAGGGTAAAGAAGAAAAAAAGACATGGGTAGCAGGGGAACGGGGCACTAACCCACCCACGGGGAGTGTATTGTTTATATCTCCACAGGAGAGAGAGAAAGAGACTAGGCTTCAACCTGATGTTCCAAGAGGTGACAACATATGGTACATACCAGGGAACCAATAGAAAGGTCTGCAGGCAAGCCCCAATCCCGACTATGTGGACACCGCCCCCCACCCCCTCACCTCTAGAAGAATGTACTTCATAGGACAGCACTGAAACTGCAGCTTGGGGAGAGGGGCACGTCTGGTTAGAGCACACAGGAGAAATGAAGAGGGATGAAGAGGGAGGGGAACACATCCTGGCCCACCAAGCCTCGAGGACAATATTCCTGCTCAGAGCAGACAATGCACAGAGAGGAACACAGGGCTGGCCCCACCACGAGACACGACTCTCACTGAACCATAGTGCTACATGGGACAACACTGCAGACACAGTGTGGGAACTGTGCCCAATCTGACCACATCACACTGCAGTGAAACACTAAAGGCAGGCAACAGAGCAGCAAGGGGAGCAAAGTGATGAAATTCCTGGGGAATACCAAAAATAGACTTTGGAGACAGAGTATGGCACCCCATCAGACTTGACTGGAAAACACTTCTAAAGACCAACAAACAGACCTTGAACTATTTATAGGCTTTTCCATTTTTGTCAGTGACTTTCTTTTTGCTGTTATTTTGTTTTTCTTTTTGTTATTGTTTTGTTGGTTTTGACTTCCTTTGTTGTTTTGTTTGGCTTTGCCTGAGTTTTTGCACTTATTAATGTCTCTGCATGTCTACCTAGATAAGATAGGTGGGACAAACAATTCAGAGATGAAGACAATGGGACCATTGATTCTAGAGGGATATGGGAGAAGGGTAGGTGGGAGAAAGGAAGTGGAGGTATCCAGCCCAGGGAAAAGGGAATAAAAATGAGCTAAACTCAATGGAGAGAAGGGCGTAGGATGCCTAGTGGGGCTTAATCAAGGGCAATGTAGCAGTGAGGAATTACTAAACCTGCATGAAGGCATAACATGATAGTGGGTCAAGAGGAAAGTAAAAGGAAATAGAGGAAAAAACCAGGAGGCAAAGGACATTTATAGAGGTCTGAATACTGGCATGTACACATGTAAATGTATTTATATATAATGAGAGAGGAACAGATTTATGTACTTATATGTATATGTTAAGAATCAAGGTAGCAGATGGACATTGAGCCTCAACTCAAGTACACTTTGTTCTAATAATCCTGCATTCTGTGGTGCTCACCTTCCTGACACGATCGCTGCAGAAAAAATGGATGCATAAGCAAATGTGGTGAAGAAAGCTGATGGTGTCCAGCTATCAAAATATATAGTGTCTGGGGTTTAAAGTGCTTGAAGATAAACAAGCGGCCATCTAGCTCAGAACCAACAAAGCCCATATGGAAGAAGCACACCAGACTGGGTCATCATAAGGTGTCAATGGGACTAGGTATTAGACATCTAAGACCCAGAACAAAATCATACCCAATGTGAATTGGGAGGTGGGGTGTGTGTATTGGAAACCCAGTGCCCATCTGTAGACAATTGGACATCCCCTCACAGAAGGGTCACAAGGTAGAGATGAGTCAGTCATGGTGCAGTATAGCACCGATGAGAGACACAACTTTCCTCTAGTTCCTTAAAGCTTCCTTTACCCCACTATCATGACCTCAATTCCCCCTTACAAATCCTATTAGACCAGAATATGCACACTGCTACAAATAAGAGCCTGAAACACAGGGAATTCAGGAGAGATAAATCCCTCAGGGTCAACAATAAGAAGCATAAAGGGAAAGTGGGGCGAGAGAGGGGAAATTGATCACAAGGATCAATATATAAGTGCCTCCCAGGGAGATGAACAACCAAAAAGTGGGAGAATGGTGACAGAGGATGATGTAAGATATGAAAATAATCTATAATTTATCAAGGGTTCATGAAGGAGGGCAGGTGGGAGAGGGAGGGGTAAAAATGAGGAGCTGATATCAAGGGCCCAAGTAGAAAGAAAATGCTTTGAAAATGATGATGGCAACATATGTACAAATGTGCTTGACAGAATCAATAATTGTGTGAATTGTGATAAGAGATGTAAGAGCCCTTAATAAAAGTATTTAATTAAATAAAAAAGAAAAATAATAAATAATAAAGTCAGTATTGTTGTCCTTTTACCCCACCCCCATCACTGTACCCCTCCCCCCCCAGAAACCCTTATTCTAATTGCTGTCCCTATAGGTTCATTAATCTTAATGCCACATGCAGACTACTACTTTCTTTTTCTCTTGATGCTTTAGATGAGTCTTGAGCTCTTTATTTTATTTATTTAGCCTTGATCTTCCTTTAAGCACTATAAGAGAAAATAGGCCTTAGATTAGATGTTTAAAAGCTCTGCCCATATATATCTTAATATTTCACAACACATCCCCCAAATACGCAAGTAAAAAAAAAATGGAGAAAAGATTTGTTGTACAGTCAACTCATTGATGTGTTTCTGATTTCTTCTAAGAATAATCTACCATGATGGAGGAGATGTTTTTGGCTTCCTCTTTGAAGAAATCTTCTCTAAACCAATTAATGGTTTCTGCTTTCAAATCATTTTAATAGGACATAATGCAGGCATCATACTTGCCAATAGTCATATCCAGAAGTGTTTCACAATCACTACCACAATCAGTTTCAAAGCATTTTCTTCCTCCTTGAACTCCTTGATATTAGCTCCCCATTACTCTCCCATCTCCCCTGCCATAGTCCCCAGGAATCCTTGATCTAGTTAATGTCTGTATAGATTCACCCAACCTAGGTTTCATATACTGAAAATATTAGAAAAATACAAAACATAGAGTCAAGAAGGCTACCAACAATCACAAAATACAGCAGAGATAAACCCCATTTAAAAAACAAAAACAAACAGAAACTATTAAAAACCAAATCAAGCTCAAAGTGTGTCAAAAGGGAGATCAAATGTTAAGGTTTTAAACTTTCCAGTCCGATTTTTTACTTTAATCTACTATAATTGTCTTTCCAATACTTTCTGTCTGATAACCAGGCTATTTTCATCCCTCAATTATGATCAGAGGGAAATAGCTGGAGGTTTAGTCCATGTGTAGATGCTGCAAATATATTTTGGCTCCCATTGTCATCCATAGCCTTTTATAAACCAGACGTTCACCATTTAAGCTCTGATACCATTCCCTCCTTCAGATTTGTAGCATATTATTTATACTCCTTGGGGATTATTGACTTTTACAGATTAACTCCTTCAGTGTCTGGACACTATACACAAATAATGGAACTTGGTGGTCAGGCAAAACTGACAATATTTACTGACAATGTCAGACTCAGGTCTTAATATTGTTCTTATAGATGACTTTCATCATACTCATTTGAGGATAAAATTTGCACAGAAACCAGTGGGAGATGCAGTTTCTGAAATAGGAGACATAATCACTTTCATAACTGTTTCATGTTACATTTTTCCATTTATTAAAAAGTGTCCATTTTTTTCTTCCTTGATGATTCCTTAGTATTCATTTGTTTTTCTTCTTTGCAATAGTAATAATTAGTCCCTTTAAAAAAAGCCACACAATTACTTTTTCATAATGCGTTGACCCTTGGTTTATCATAACATTGGATACCTGCACCTTATGCATTCGTGAAAATTGAAGATGCACGGACCAGTCTTTTTATCAAAGCTGTTTGGCTTTTTCTTGTGCATTTTGGCAGGGTCATTATCCCTTCTAAAACCACATTGTCTTTAGACTTTCTTACCTTTTTCCAGTATCATTCATAATCCTTATTGGGTTATTGTGTTTTTCTTCCAATTGTCTTTAAGCTACTGTTGTCATGCCTGATGAGCATCTTTGTGTATTTGTCAATTTGCTAATTAAAGCAGGCTGAAATATCATCATAGTGAAGCTATAAACTATACATGCCTTTTCCTGTGCTAAGCAAGCAATAGTCAATAAAAAACACCTGTCTTTCTTTTAACTGTGACTTCTCTAATTACTCTAAATCTATTTTCCTTTCAGAAAGTTTACCATAGCTCAAACTTCAAACTTCTTCTTTAGCACATGTATGGAATTTAAAAGCACTCTAATATACATTAAATACATGAAATACACACAGTTAAATATCATGTAACGTATTTCTAATACCAACCCACTACTATCAAGTCAATTCTGACTCATAGCTACACTATATAGTAGCTCTGGTTGTGTAATGAGCTACATGTTGAACCGGAAACTACAAAGTGAACAGTTCAAAACCACCAACTGCTCAGCAGGAGAAAGGTGAAACATTTTATTCCTTATAAGCACCAGTCACAGAAACCTAAAGGGTTGCTGTGACCTGGAATCAATTTCTAGCAGTGAAAATGACTCTATACAGAATTTCTCAGAGTATTAATCTTTATGGGAGCAGAGAATCTTATCTTTTCCTCAAAGAGTGTCTACTAGGTTTAAAAGACTCACCTTGACCCTTCTGTTAGCAGACCAATACCTAACTCACAACATGATCAGGGTTTCTTAATTTCTAATATTGTGAACTTAAAAGATATGATCGGATTGACTTCCTACAGCAATCACAAAATTTAGGGAAAATTGAAACTTATTTCAATGAAATTGAATTTTTATAAATTCACAACAAACCTATTAAAAAGATCTATGACCTATGATGACGAGGTCAATTGATTAAAAAGTCTATGGGAATTAAAAGTATATTAGCATTATTAGCAATATCATACATTTTTTTCTTCCTCAGAATACATATTTAGAGACTTTATTAATATGCATAAGATACAGAGAGATAGATATATTAACTAGTGTTCTAATTAAATGTCACTTAGACCTTTGGGAAATTATTTGATATTTAATTAGCCAGTTGAATACTTTGGGACTTACACATTATTAAAATGGCATTGCTCTAAACTTGTTGGCATATGTTGTTTATCACCAGAATCGTGTAAAATGACAGACATGGGTTTTTGCAGCATATTGGTGATAGAGAACTACATACTCAAGAGATTTATTTACTCATACATTCTGGGTAAGTGCTTGTCTCAAAGTTTAAGTGTTTTTCAAGTACATAGCAACTGATTCAAGAACTTATTCAGAAAAAATGAATGGCAATATGTTGCATATTTTATGCAAAATATATTTTTATGTTAGAAACTATATTTTGATTTAGTGGTAAAATAAATTACTAAGGATTTACAAAATGTGGGATAGTTTTCTTCACACATTAAAATATTTTTTTGAACCTCATAATATGTCTATTGTGATACTTGTTGATATTATTGTCAAGTGCTGTCAAGTTGATGTCAGTTCATAGTGACCCCATGGAACAGAATAGACATTTTACATGGGTTTTCAGAGGATGTGCTACTTATGGAAGAACATTGTCAGGTCTTTTCTACTGAAGAGCAGCTGGATAGGTTTTATTGACCAATGGTTTGATTAGCTGCTGAGCCATTTTGCCACCACAGTAAAGTGGAAAACCCAGGCCTATTTTACATTTTCTGATAGTTAAATTGGGACAGTACAATGAGATTTCTCTCAATCTTCTACTACAATTCTTTAGAAATTTTGATTTCCTGCAGTTAAATTCTATTGTATTGTTGTGATTCTGGGTGAAGTACATCCTCAATTTTACTTGAATTCACAATTTACTTGTTAGAGGATGTTTTGCTATGAATTTACCCATAGTGTTGAGCTAGAGATGAAAGGAGCAAGTACTTAAATATCCAGGTAAGTCAATGAAGACTTAGATGAACAGGGCATTCATGCCTTTTTATAGTGTTTAACTAGGTATGTGCTCATACTTTGCTTCAATAAGTTTTCAAATAATAATAGCCTTAATAAACTGTATATTACCTGTATTTGAGTGAGGGTATATGGATTTACACTCTTGAGCATTGCTATTTTTGTTATTTTTTTATGTCAAACTGGCTAAAGATACCAAATTAAATGTAACAAAAATAAGCGTGACCGTGCCCAGTTTGGTCAAGGTGTTAGTAATGTCTCTCCTTTCATTTCTTATTTTACCAATTTGATCATATATCATTTTGTTCTTGATAAATATAGGGAATGGGTTTTCAATTTTCTGTATATGTTTTAAGAACTAACATCATTTACATCGACTTTAATTGTTTTTCTTACTTATTCCCATTAAATTCTTTTAAAATTATATTTTATTATGAATTTGGAGAGGATCTGTTGTGATTATCTAACTTTATTCATAATGGTTGTGAATTGGGATGGGGTCTGAAAGACCTGTTGTTGCTGATTCTCTGTCCAATGTGTTCCAAATAATATTTTTTGTAATGTTATCCACTTTTTAGAAAAAAACGTAGGTTTCTACTCCAGAGCAGAAATAAGTGAATCAGAAAACAGAAAAACAATAGAAAAAAATCAATAAAGTAAATCGTTGATTCTTTGAAAGAATTAATAAAATGGGCAAATGACTGGCAAAATAAACAGAAGGAATACAATGGAACAGACTAGAAGGTTGACAGATAATGACTTGGGTAAAATGGAAGATAGAGCTATTTAAGAGGGAGAAGGGAAATTATGCAGAATGCAATAGAGGAGGGCCAAGTTGGTGACCAGGTAAGTAGCTCACGCTCAGAGCTCCATGGAGAAGAGTGAGTGGGGAGATTTGGGGGCCAAATAGGGGTTCCAAGGCTGTCTGTGGATCCCTGACAGGCCACAGCACTTCTCTGAACAAGAAGCTGACTTCAACCCCATCATCTGCACTCCCTGCTGACTCCCGAGGTCTCAGGGGTACCAGCTGCCTCTTTTGCGGTGCTCCAGACTCCCCGCTCTGCCTCAACAGGTGCCACCAGCTATCCAGGTGTATGGAGGTGGCTTCCACCCAGATTTGGTGCTTTGCACAGACATGCCTGCCAGTACCCGTCTCCCCCTCACCCCGCCACTTGGCACTCCCCACAAACTCACCAGACAGCCCTCACCGCCCACCCCCCACCCAGAGGTTCCTATCCTGCCTTGATGCTCCAGGCCTGCCAGACATCTGGCACAAGTCTGGCAGATGCTTGTGCAGCTGCAGCTTAGGGACCCAAGCCTTCAGGGGATTTCACAACACACCCTCCATTCTATCTTCTCCCTCTGAAATCCCCTCACCCCCTCGGTGCTTCAAGCATGGATATGGGTGCTAGCAAGTATCGGGGAATTCCTTCCCACCCACCAACCTATCAGAAGGGCCCCTAGCCAGGAATAGATCACTCAATCCCCATTCCATCCCCGAACTACTCTCCCCTGCCCTCAGGCCAACACTTTCCTCAGACCATAGCTTGCACAGCTGCGCAGCCCCTGCAGAGGCCTGAGGAACACAAAGCATAGAATAAGGTGAGAGGGAAAACCCAGCGGGGGAAAAAGGTGAAATACAACCCCTCAAAGTAGTTGGTTATAGGCAGAATGCAGAAGCACCAACACCAACCTCTCAAAGAGAGAGCCCAGGGCACTATGATTCCTTCGAATATGGCACCTAGTTCCAATATATTGACAATAAAGCAGGAAGCTGCTTCCATAGCTTCAACAAGAAAAGAGAAACAAAATCCAATGCCAGAGGACTACCTGGACCTAACGGCAGTCATAGAAAAGACAGACGTTCACCCCCCACATGAAGAAATCTTCAAAGTCTTACAGTCATACAGGACATGAGGGAAGAATTACAGAAAAAAATGAAATGATAGAGGAAACAAAGGCCATGCATCAAAGGGAAACACAGGAGCTAAAGGGTGAGATAACAAAAACAAATAACAAACTCACAGACTTCTCCCAGTAAATGGAAAAGGCAGAGAACCGCACCAGTGACCTAGAGGATTCACAAGAATAAATTAATAAATGTGAGAAAAAAGTAAAACAAGTCCATTGGAGTAACTGAAGAAAATCTCAGAGCTATGTCTGATGATATGAGAAGGAACAATATCAGAATAATTGGCTTACAGGAGAACAAATCAAGGAAATCAGCATCAAAAATAGTGACGGAATTCATAGAGGTAAGCTTCCCTAGCTTCATGAATGAAAACCAGGCGACCAACCAAGAGGCCAAAAGAACACCAGCAAGATTGAATCCCAATAAAAAAATCACTAAGATATATAGATGTTAAATTATCCAACTTTATGGAAAAAGAAAAAATTATGAGAGCAGCTCAGGCAGTAATTTTCAACGTACCTAAGGCTGCCACCCTTTAATACAGTTCCTCATGTTTTGGTGATCCACAACCATAAAATTATGTTCATTGCTACTTCATAACTGTAATTTTGCTACTGTTATAAATCGGGCGACCCCTGTGAAAGGGTCATTTGACATCCCCCAAAGGGGTCGCGGCCCACAGGTTGAGGACCCCTGAGCTAGGGAAAAACAAGCAGTCATATATAAAGGCAAGCATATAAGAATATGCTCAGACCTATCAGCGAACACTATGAAGAAGAGGAGAGAGTGGAGCAACATATTCCAAAAATTGCAGGAAAATAATGCAAGTCCAGGAATACTGTATCCATCCAAATTATCTATTAAGGTTGATGGAGAAGTGAGAGTCTTCCTGGACAAGGAAAACCTCAAAGAATATGCTTAAAGAATCCCAGCACTACAAAAGATCCTTGCCGACCCAGTATGGGCAGAAGAGCAACACTCACCAACCACAAATAAGAGACCAACACACAGAAAAACTCCACCCAGAGACCATCAAAGGGAAAACAGCCCCCAAGATAACATTGGCTGAATGATGGAGAGAAGGCAAGAGTGAACCACAAACACACACATGCACAACCCACAGAGAAGAAATGGAGGTTGGAAAACACCCAACACAAGAGGGATAAAATGACATCACAGAGTCCACAGATAGATGCAATAACCCTGAATATCAGTGGAATGATATTAAGAGACAGAGGCTAACAGATTGGCTTAGAAAACACAACCCTCTGATCTGCTGCCTACAGGGGACACATCTCAATATTACAAACAAAAATAAGCTGAGAATCAAAGGCTGGAGAAAAACATATCAAGCAAACAGCAATTAAAAAAAAGCAGGGGTTGCAATTCTAATTTCAAACTTCAAGCCATAAAAAGAGATAAGGAGGGGCGCTATATAATGCTCAAAGCAACTGTAGACCAAGAACCACTAAGCATTTTAACATTTACACACCTAACAAGTGATAATCAGAAAAAGATGAAAAAAGAAATCACAACCTCAACAATTATAGTAGGTGACTTCAATAGACCACTGTCTGAGAAAGATAGATCACTGGGAAAGAAACTCAACAAGAAGGCTACAGATCTAAACAATACAATTAGACAATAGATATTTACAGAGCTCTCCACCCAAACACAAAATAATTCATTCTTTTCAAGTCCACATGGCACATATTCTACGATAGACCACATGCTCCAGCATAAGTCAAATCTGCAAAAATTTAAGCATATTGATAACATACAGACCTCGCTCTCTGATCACTGTGCTATAAGGCTCAAAATCAATAAAAGGATCATGAAGAAAACAAGGGTAAACCATTGGACGATAAATAACTCTCTATTACAAAAGGAATGTGTATTGGCCCAGATCAGAGAGGGAATTAGGACATTTCTAGAAACCAGTGAGAATGAAAGCACAACATAGCAAAACTTATTGGACACATCAAAGAAGTCATCAGAGGAAGTTTCATACATGGACACATAAAAAAGGAAGATATATTTATGATTGATATGCTGGCACAAAATTTGTAGCAACTAGAGCGGAGTCAACAAGCCAATCCTACTAGTAGCAAAAGAAAAGAAATAATAAAAATCTGGACCAAGATTCAGGAGTGGGAAAAGAATAAAACTATGGAAAAAATTAATGCTGCTAAATGTTGGTTCTTTGAAAGGATAAACAGAATCAACAGACCGCGGGCAAACCTAAGAAACGAAAGGAAAGTACAAATTTCAATAGCAAGGATGAGGGATGAAAGATGGGTCATTACAATGGACCCTAATGAAATTGATAGGATACTTACATAGTACGACAAAGGACTGTACTCCAATGAATTCAACAACTTGGAAGACATGGACAAATTCTTGGAAAAACAATCCTTCTCTAGACTATCCCTGATGGACGTCAATAATCTCAGACCCATATCAATAGATGAAATAGACAAGGTTACTCAAGGGATTACCAACAAAAAAAATCCCCTGGATGAGATGGGTTTACAGGACAATTCTACCAAGCATTCAGGGAAGAAGTGACACCAATCCTACACAAACTCTTCCAGAACATATAAAAAAATGGCAATCTCCCACACTCTTTCTATGAAGCTAGTTTAACTCTGATACCTAAACTGGGCAAAGATCCCACAAGAACCGAGAACAACAGATCAATTTCCCTAATGATCATTGATGCAAAAATCCTTAACAAAATATTGGCCAACAGAATAGAAAAGTATATAAAACAAATAATTCAACATGACCCAGGGGAATTTATACCAGGGATGCAGGAATGGTTCAAAATACAAAAGGCCATTAGTATTGTTCACCACATTGAAATGAAAAATTATAAGAACCACATGATAATATCAATTGATGCAGAAAGAGCATTGGACAATATCCAACAACAATTCCTATTTATGACACTCAAGAAGATATGAATGGAAGGGAAATTCCTCAATATAATATAAGCTACATATGAAAACCCAACAGCCAATGTGGTAGTCAATGGAGAAAAGAATAAAACAATCCTTCTGAAAAAGGGGACCAGACAAGGATGTCCCTTGTCTCCACTCCTATTTAACATCC
This sequence comes from Echinops telfairi, assembly GCF_000313985.2. Classification (NCBI taxonomy): domain Eukaryota; kingdom Metazoa; phylum Chordata; class Mammalia; order Afrosoricida; family Tenrecidae; genus Echinops; species Echinops telfairi. The sequence continues at coordinate 1,445,940 of NW_022103940.1, read as the reverse complement.
TACTGGAGGTCCTACATAACAGTATAAGGCAGAGGTTCCCAAACTACAGCCCACGGGCCACATGCTGCCCTCCAAGGACATTTATCCAGTCCGCCGGGTGTTTTGGGCCCATTTTGTTTTTTACTTCAAAATAAGATATGTGTACTGTGCATAGGAATTTGCTCATAGATTTTTTAAAAAAAAACTATCGTCTGGCCCTCCAATAGGTCTGAGGGACAGTGAACTGTCCCCCTCATTTAAAAAGTTTGAGGAGCTCTGGTATAAGGCAAAGAAAAGACATCAAAGGTATTCGTTTGGGGAAGGAAGAAGTGAAATTATCGTAATTCACAGATGATATGATTGTATACATGGCAAATCCCAAAAGGTCCATAAGAAGAGTACTGGAAAAATACCAATTTATAAACTATCAAGGGCTCATGAGGGAGGGGGAAGCGGGGAGGGAGGGGAAAAATGAGGACCTAATGTCGGGGGTTTAAGTGGAGAGAAAATGTTTTGAGAATGATGTACAAATGCGCTTTACACAATTGATGTGTGTGTGGATTGCGATAACACTTGTATGAGCCCCTAATAAAATGTTTTTTAAAAAAAGAGGAGTACTGGAAGCAACAGAGGAATAATGCAGAGTGTCAGGATACAAGATCAACAAACAGAAGTCTATCAGATTACTATACACATTGGACAAGACCACAGAAGACGGTATAAAAATAGTGGTACCCTTTACAATAGCCAAGCACAAACTGAAATATCTAGGTAAATACCTGACTTAAAAACCAAAAGATCTGTAAAAGAAAAAGTACAGAACACTATTAAAAGAAACCAAGAGTGACCTCAACAAATGGAAGGATATCCCATGCCCGTGGATCAGAAGACTCAATATAGTAAAGATGTCAGTTCCGCCCAAGGTACATATAAGTTCAATTCTAACCGACCCAAATACCATCACCTTTCCTCAAGGAATTGGAAAAACTGATTACCAACTTTGTATGGGGAGGGAAGAAACCAAGAATTAGTAGAGAACTCCTCAAGAAGAAGGACAAAGTTAGAGGGCTTGCTGCTTTGCCTGACTTTAGCACCTACTATACAGCCACAGTGGTCAAACATGTGGTATTGGTACAATGATAGATACTCAAACCAATGCAAAATGATTGAAAACCCAGAAATAAAATCATCAGCATACAGACAATGGATCTTTGATAAGGGTCCAACAAATATCAAATGGGAAGTGGATACCCTCTTCAATAAGTGGTGCTGGAAAAAATGGATATATATCTGTAGAAAAATGAAGCAAGACACTTATCTCACTCTATGCACAAGAATAAACTCAAGATGGATCATAGACCTAGAGGTAAAACTCCAAACTGTAAGGACCATCAACAAGGGAATTGGAACAAATCTGAGACCTTTGGTTCAGGGAATACATAGGCTATCTTAAATGGGAAGGACTCAAACTCAGAGGAGACACAAATTGACAAGTGGAATATACATCGAAATGCAAGTGGAATATACATCGAAATACAAGTGTACATCAAAAGAATTCACTGAAAGTAATAAGAGCGACAGAGAATGGGAAAACATTTTTAGCAATGGCATATCAGACAAAGGCCTATTACTAAAATCTACAATTCTCTGCTAACTGACAACAAGAAAAAAAGCCAATTGTCCACTGAGGAGGTGGGCAAAGGACCTGAACAGAAGTTTCTGAAGGGCAGAAATTCAAATGGCCAATAAACATATGAGAATATGTTCCAGATCCCTAGCCATAAGAGAAATACAAATTAACACAACTATGAGATAACACCTGAAAAAGATAGCCCAATTCAAAAAATCAGAAAGCAACAAACGTTGGAGGGTCTGTGGTGAGATAGGAACTCTCATCCACTTCCTGTGGACCTGTAGGTATTGGTGATACCTAAAACAAATGGAAATCAAGCTACCATATAACTCATCAACCCCACTACTGGGCATCTATCCAGAAGAAATAAGAAACAGAGCACTACCACACATCTGTGCTCCAATGATCATCGCAGCACAGTTCACAATCACAAGGAATTGGAAATAGCCTAAACATCCATCAACCAACGAATGGATTAAAAAATCATGGTATGTACATACAACGGAGTCCTATGAATGCCTAAAAAGCAGTGATGAATATATGAAGCACATTGTCACATAGGAAGAGTTGGAGGAAATTATGCTAAGTGAAGTAAGGCAAACACATCAGTACAAGTACAATAGGAGTCCACTGAGGTAAGCTTAAAAAGCTCAAGGGGCATAGGAGAAAAACCACCAAATACATAAATTCCCAGGGCGAAGTTCAGCCAGTCTGGCAGGGGTCAGACCCAATGCAGGAATTCACATAGCAGCCAACTAAAAAGGAGGGGATAATGGGGGGGGGGGGGAATAGGAGGACATGGATAGTAGGGGAGCAGGGCATTAACCCACATACAGGGAGGGTATTGTTTATGTCTACACAGTTAAGCAAGAAAGGGACCAGACCTCAACCTGGAATTCCAAGCCTTGAGGGCAACATACAAGCAAGAAGTAGTGAACTAACAGTAAGTTCTGTGGGATTGGTCCCAGTCACAGCTAGTTGACTGCCTTCCCAGAAGAATGCAGTACAGATAAGAGCATTGAAGTTATAGCCCGGGGAGACTGGACAATCTGCCCAGACCACATGGGAGCAAACTAAAAGGGAAAGGGAGAGTGTGTTACTCTGGGTATACTAGAGACACAAATTCATAGACACGCATATGGGTATAAAAAAGAGCTTTATATACAAGAGCAGTTGAATATTGAGAAAACATCCCAGCCCAGTGCAGATCAAGTCCGTAAGTCCAATAATAGCCCATATGTCCGAAACCAATCTATAAAATCCTATTCAGACTCACAAAATACATGCAATGATACTGAATGCAGGAGGATGACAGGTCAGTGGACTGAAAGTCTTGTGGATCCAGTGGCGTGGTAAGCATTTCAGCTCTGGCAGGTGTCTATGTGGCTTCTTCAGCTCCGGGGTCTGGTTGCATTAAGGTAAGTCCACGTGGCTTCTCCAGCTCCAGGGGATCATGTGTCTTGTCAGTAGAGTGTTTCTCAGGGACTGGGCAGAGAGATAGAGAAGTGTCTCCCATCTCCAAGGGAGAAAAATCCAGGATTTCCCAGAATTCTCAGGAGAAGGCCGTGCTCACACAGAGGCCTCATTAGCTATGATTCGATTGACAGACTAGACTATACCCCTTCACTCTTAATCCTCTCAAATCCCAAATTGACATCAGATTATGTAACTACCAGAGAGAGAGAGAGAGAGAGAGAGAGGCCCAACAAGCCTCGAGGATGACATTTCTTCTTGGAGCAGCAAATGTACCGAGAGGACCATGGGGCTGTCCCCACCATGAGACACGATGCCCCCTCACTGACCACAGGGAACAGCACTGGAGATAGTGTGGGAATTATTCCCAGTCTGACCCCCCCCCCCACACTAGAGTGAAACACAGAGGAAGTGCAACAGAGCAGCATGGGGAACAAAGCAATGAATTCCCGTAGGAATTCTGAAAATAGATTTTGGAATTGGTGGATGGGACTTGGCTCTTCACTAGATCCAGTTGGAAAACATTCAGAAGGGTCAGCAGACAGACCTGGAACTATTTATAGGCTGTTTTTTTCTTCTTTTTTCTTTTTCTCATGTCAATCCATATAAGATAGACAGGATAACCAATCCTGAGGAATAAATAATGGGGCAGATGGTTCCAGGGGAACATGGGAGAAGAGGTGGTGGGAGAAATGGAGAGGGGATCAAGCACATCCATGGACAAGGGAACAATAAGAGATCTAAAATCGATGGCAAGGGGGCTATAAAATGCTTTGTGGGGTTTGGTCAAGTGTAATATAGCCTAGAGAAAATACTGAGCTGAATGAAGGTCAAACATGATTGTGGGGCAGGAGGATAGTAAAAAGAAATAGAGGAAAGAACTAGGAGGCAAAGGGCATTTATAGAGATCTAAATAAAGGCATGTACATATGTAAATATATTTATATGTGAGAATGTGGAAATAGACCTATGTGCATAGGTTCAGTATTAAGGTAGCAGATGGACATTGGGCCCCCACTCAAGTACTCCCTCAATGCAAGAGTACTTTGTTCTATTAAACTGGCATTTAATGATGCTCACCCTCTCGACACAATCACAGAAGACAAAGCGGGTGCATAAACAAATGTGATAAAGAAAGCTGATGGTGCCCAGCTATCAAAAGATACAGCGTCTGGGGTCTTAAAAGTTTGAAGATAAACAAGCGGCCATTTTGCTGAGAAGCAACAATGCCCACATGGAAGAAGCACACCAGCCTGTGTGATCATGAGGTGTCGACAGGATCAGGTCTTGAGCATCAGAAGACCCAAGACAAACAAATATATTGATTCAAATAATGAGGGTCAGAATAGAGACCTAAAGTCCATCTGTAGACAGTTAGATATTCCCTCATATAAGGGTCACAAGAAAGTAACGAGTCAGCCAGAGAGCTGCATAGCACTGACAGACCACACAACATTCCTCTAGTTCGTTAATGCTTCCTCCCGCCCACTATCATGACCCCAGTTCTACCTTAGAAAACCGGCTAGACCAGAGGATGTATACTGGTACAGATAAGCGCTCTCGACACATGGAATCCAGGATAGATAAAACCCTCAGGAACAGAAATAGGAGTAGCGATACCATGAGGGTAGGGAGGAGGAGAGATAAATGGGAAACCGACTACAATGATCAGTATATTAATCCCCCCCACCACCACAGGAGGACAAACAACAAAAATGTGGGTGAAGAGAGACAACAGATGGTGCAAGATATGAAAATAATAGCAATTTATAATTTATCAAGGGTACACAAGGGCAGGAGGATGGGAGAAAGAGAGAAAAAAGAGGAGCTGATACCGAGGGCTCAAGCAGAAAGAAATTGTTTTGAAAATGATGATCACAACATATGTACAAATGTGTTTGGTACTATTGATATATGTATTGCTATAAGAGCTGTAAGAGTCCCCAATAAAATAATTTCTTAATTTTTAGAAAGTACTATTTCTACTGTTTCAATTGGTGCAAACATGATTTTTAAAAACAATATATGTTTAAACATACACGGTGATCAGGGGATAACAGCAGATAAGTTTTCCCAGTAGCAATACTTTTTGACTTACCCTTCTATACCACCCACCCACACATGTTCACAAAATCTGATTTTTTTTCTAAATATAATATACAGAAACCAATGCAACTGACTTCCAGGTTCAAAAACTTGTTAAGAAGACGCATCAAACATAATGCTTCATTAATAGGAAAATGAATAATAGACTATTATAAAGAAAAAAATCTTCAAAGTTATAAAAAAATTACTGCGTAACTAAAAACTTCAAACCCATTATCAGGTAAATGCAAAACAAAACAGCGCACTTCCTTCGAGCTATTTCTGACTCATTAAATCCCTGTAGGAGGCAACTCTTCCCTAGTCATACATTGAATGCCTTCTATATCAATGTTCCCTTGCTATTCATAGGATTTTCTGTGCCTAATCCCTCAGAAGTGCACATCCGATTAATTCTACCTAATTTGTTCTTAGTCTGCTTAAACCTGTTCACCATGGTCTGCTTATTGGTATTTGAAGTACCAGTGAAAAAACTTCCAGCATTACAGCAACGTGAAAGCCACCACAATAGGACAAATGGACAGATGAGTGGTTTGTTCTTTCAGATACAATAAGAAACAAAAAAAATGCACTGCCATGAAATGGATTCCAATGCATAGTGACCTTGTAGGAATTAGTACAACAGTTCCTTTGGGTGTCAGAGAGTTTAAATTTTTACATGAGCAGACCTCCTCATATTTCTGCCTTGGTGGGACTGATGCGTTCAAACCATAGACCGTGTGGTTAGCAACTCAATGAATAACCCACTATGATACAAATTGGGCCATCTGTAAATATGATGAGGAGTCTTTCAAACTATATTCATTATTAAAACAATAATGCTCATTGCTAAAATAATTTACTTTGGGGGAAGATGCACTGAAATGGAAATCACAGTTCTTATGTTTGCTTCAAACCTTTTGTTTACATATACTTAATTTGATCTCTCCTATATGGTAATCTAATATGTCATTGAAATATACAGCACATTCTAGTAAGTTGGCATTCTATGATGCTCACCTTCCCGACATAACCACTGAAGACAAAGCGGGTGAATAAGCAAATGTGGTGAAGAAAGCTGATGGTGCCCGGCTGTCAAAAGATATAGCGTCTGGGGTCTTAAAAGCTTGAAGGTAAACAAGCGGCCATCTAGCTCAGAAGCAACAAAGCCCACATGGAACAACATATCAACCTGTGTGATCACGGGGTGTCGAACGGATCACTGAAGACAAATGGGTGCATAAGCAAATGTGGCGAAGAAAGCTGATGGTGCCCGGCTATCAAAAAGTATAGCGTCTGGGGTCTTAAAGGCTTGAAGGTAATCAAGCGGCCATCTAGCTCAGAAGCAACAAAGCCCACATGGAAGAAGCACACCAGCCTATGCAACCACGGGGTGTCGAAGGGATCAGATGTAAGGCATCATCAGAACAAAAAATCTTACCATAGTGAATGAGGGGGGGAGTGCGGAGTGGAGATCCAAAGCCCATTAGTAGGCCACTGGAGATCCCGTTGCAGAGGGGTCTCTGGGAGGAGATGAGCCAGTCAGGGTGCGATGTAACAATGATGTGAAATACAACTTTCCTCTAGTTCCTAAATGTTTCCAGCCCGCTCCCACTACCATGACTCGAATTTGATCTTGCAAGTCTGGCTAGACCAGAGGAGGTACACTGGTACAGATAGGAACTGAAAATACAAGGAATCCAGGACGGATGAGCCCTATAGGACCAGTGGTGTGAGTGGCAAAACAGGGAGGGTAAAGGGAGAATGGGTAGCAAAGAGGAAACCGATTACATGGAACTGTGTGTGACCTCCTCCCTGGGGGACAGACAACCGAAAAGTGGATGAAGGGAGACGTCGGACAGGGCAAGATATGACAAAATACCCATTTATAAATTATCAAGGGCTCATGTGGGATGGGGGAGCGGGGAGGGAGGGAAAAAATGAGGACCTAATGTCGGGGGTTTAAATGGAGAGAAAATGTTTTGAGAAACGATGTACAAATGCGCTTTACACAATTGATGTGTGTATGGATTGGGATAACAGTTGTATGAGCCTCTAATAAAATGTTAAAAAAAAAAGAAGAAATATATAGCACAACATGAAAAATTACTTCAAAATATTTATATCAGTGGCCAGAATATTAACTTTATTATATATAGTCTATATGGATTATTTAAGGTACAGTGTACTGGTGTGTTTCAGAGATCACATTTTTACCTGTATTACCTGTAATTATTAATGAACAATAAATGGTAGAACATTGTTATACTGTTTTATTGCATAATATTATTTATGTGTTTAGCCATTTCTATCAATTTATTCTACACTCAAGTATCTAGAATATGGCAAGCAACGCTAAAAACACATTTGATAAATTTTAGTGGGTTTAAAAGCATATTTAACTTTTATTTAAGTACACTTTAAATATATAAGTAGTAACCTACATCAAAACTTCAAGTAGCTAATGAATCAAAGCTTATTAATTTGCTGAAATATACCGTGCAGTTCTATGCCTATAAATATATGTATAAAACTCAAAATATGCAATATTTTGTAATACTTTAGAGATGTCTATGAACCGTCTTAAAATTTAAAAAAATAAATTTAAAGTTAAGATGGTTGTCATATTTGTTGGAGCTAATAAATGAAGATACATTGAGAAAAAGGACCAAGAAATTCTAGCTAATTTATAGTATGAGTGGTAAGGTTACAGGTCACAAATAACAATGCTAAAAAAAAAATTTCTTAGATCATAGGTTAGGAAATTATGACTTGCAAGCCATGTCTAATTTGTGACCTATGTTTATGTAGTTAATGAGTTTAGAATAGCTTTCTTTTTTATATATTTAAATGAAGGGTATTTAATTCATGATACATGGAGTTTTTAATATTCTAAATTTTAGAGTTTAAAAATAAAGTTTTATGGAAACACAGCCACACTATTTGTTTACTATTGTCTATAGCGAGTATCATACTATAATGATAGAGTCTGAACTTGTGTCAAAAATTTTATGGCCAACAAATCCTCTCGTATTTATATACTATGGGGTCCTTAACAGAAGCAGTTTGCTGTTTGCTGACCTTTGCTGTTGAGATTGTCAATATTATTTGCATATGAAAAGCAGGAAAGCTAATTATTTAATAACATAGCAACTTGATTTTTAAATCTATTTTGTAAAGAAAATATTAAAATGTCTTTTTTAGGGGTTCATTTGTAACTGAATTATTGTTTACCTATGGAAAAGAGTCTTGTACTAATACAGTTAAATCTGTAAGAGTAGAGCTCAATAGCCTTGTTTTTCCTGATCTTCCAAATTTTCCATACCTGGGAGGGTGAATTTTGTCATTTGAAAGGTTCTATCCTTTCTATTAATAGAAATGTTTAAGATTTCTTTTGTACACTGCACATGTGTAAAAAATTAGAAAACCTCCTCCCTGGGGACAGACAACAGAAAGTGGGTGAAGGGAGATGTTGGAACAGTGCAAGATATGACAAAATAATAATTTATAAATTATCAAGGGCTCATGAGGGAGGGGGGAGCTGGAAGGGAGGGGAAAAAATGAGGAGCTGATGCCAGGGGCTTAAGTGGAGAGCAAATGTTTTGAGAATGATGATGGCAATGAATGTACAAATGTGCTTTACACAATTGATGTATGTATGGGTTGTGCTTAGTTGTATGAGGCACTAATAAAATGATTTTTAAAAATTAGAACTTTACGTTGTCTGGTTTTGCTTATAGTAAAAGAAGTCGAGTTAGAGAAGAGTTAACACCAATTCTACACAAACTATTCTGGAATACAGAAAAGGGTAGCAAACTCCCATACTCATTTTATGAAGGAGCATAACTTGAAATCAAAACTAGGGACAGATACTACCAAGATAAAAAATGAAAGACTAATTAATATCCCTTATGAATGTAGATGAAAATATTTTCAACAAAATTCTGGTTAATAGTATCCAACAATATATATACTCACTGCCACCAAGAAGGTTACAGCTAATATTGACCATATAGGACAGGGTAGAATTGCCCTTGTGAGTTTCTGAGACTGAAAATATTTACAGGAGTAGGAAGTCCCATATGTCTCCTGAAAAGTGGCTGGTGATTTTGAACTGCAGACCTAGCGGTTAGCAGTCCAATGGGTACCCACTACCTCAACAGGACTCCAAATATATATGGTGAAATATTACATTGATCGTTTGTCTAATGTTGAATCATACTCCTGTGTCTGCTATGAATCCCACATGATATCACATTATTTTTAGTATGTAAAAAAATATATATTTAATAAAATATATATTTAAAATAATATGACATAATCAGTTGTGATTCATAGCAGGCACAGGGGGATCATTCGACATTAGAAAAATTTAATTCATCGTACAACAAAACAAAAGATAAAAACCTCATGATTGTGAGGTTGAGATGGAGGCACAGAAAGGAGATAGAGCTCAGCCAAGAATGAAAAGTAAGGAAAGGCTTAATTGAGCCAAGAAAAAATTCCCAGGCAAATTCCACGACCCAACAAGCTAGATCAGGGAAATCGCAGCTTATCCGTGAATGCTCGAGCCAAGGAAGTATATGTTGGCAAAAGGAAGGGAGGGTTTTTATTGCGGCAGCTGCAGCATCTTGAGTCAGGATGTGGTCCCTCAGAAGCCATCTTATTGTTTGCAAACTTGCTCTCTGGAGTTCTGGGAAAGGGGCTACACAAACCGAGCCTGGAGAGATAAATTGCTTCTTGGGTGCTGGGGAAGGGGCTACACAAACCCAGCCTGGAGAGATAAGCTCATTGGAATGTTGGGGGCAGGAGTTCAATAGGTAATCCATCTTTCTGAGAGGCTAGGAAATGGTGACTGCCTGGACTGGACCCAGCCCCCAAAATGATCATATTATTTGAAGCAGAAAAGTAATTTGACAATATTCAACACCCATTTCTGATAAAAGGACTTGAAGAAATAGAAGTAGAAAGGAAATTTCTCAACACAATAATTATCACATATCAAAAACCAATAGCCAATGTTACTCAAGGGGGGGAAATTGAAAGCATTCCCGTATAAATGGAAACCTAACTAGGATGTCATTTATGACTACTGTTATTTAATATTTGCTAGATGTCTCAGCTAGAGCTATTATACAACAAAAAGAATTAAAGGTATCCAAATGGATAAGAAGAAGTGAAACTCATTATTTGCTGATGATGTGGTTTTATATATAGAAAACCCCAAAGAGTCAAAACAACAAAATATTGAATACAATCTAAACATTCAGCAACATGGAAGTATACAAGATTAACACACAATAATCAATAAGATTCTTGTATACTAATTAAGAAAGCTCTGAAAAGGAAATGAAAAGAATGAAATTGGACCCATATATCACCCCATGTGCAAAAACAAATTCAACATGGATCAAAGACTTATATGTAAATCCCAGAACTATAAACTGTAAAAGTAAAACTGAGGTACAGGGAGATGGACAGACATAACTGACACGAAAAAGGAGAGCAGAAACAGAAATAGCTTTATTAGGGGGAGCTCCTGGACGAGGTTCCGTGACCTAGGCCAACAGGTCAGGGCAGTCATACTCAGCAGTTGGGGGCGTGGGTTTTTAAAGGGGTGGTGGGGAATGTATGGCAATAGCATAGGGAGTCTGGAAACTGAAAATTTCTTGTTGACTCCTTGTGGCTTTCTTCAAATCCGGAACATCTGCTGCTGACCTTTGGGATGTGCAGGGAAGCAGGTGCAGGGCCCTGACCTGCTTCAGTTTAGTCCAAACAGGGCTGCCAAATTCAGACCCAGCCCAAACATAAGCATCATAAATAAGAAAGCAGAAACAAATTTAAGGACCCCAGTGCACAGCAGAGACACACTATCAAATAAAATAAATACACAATCAAAGACAAAATATATAGCTAGAACCTACTAAAAACTAGTATGTATCAAAAACATTCATCAAAAAATATAAAGGGAGAGGAGGGGAAAATACCTTTGACAACAACACAAAAAACAAAGGACTACTATTTAAAATATATACAAAACTGCAACACTTCAATTAAAATAAAAGATGAATGCCCAAATTTAAAAGTGAGCAAATAACATGAACAGATAATTCACCAAAGATGACAAACATACATATAAATGCTCAGGATCACAAGCCATCCAGGAGATACAATAAAAACAACAATGTGAAACTACCTTATGCCAGCAACAACAGCTAAATTCAAAAATAACAAATGCTGGAGAGATTGTCCAAAGATACGAATCCTCATATGTTATTCATTGTAAATATGTACAACCACCGTGGAAAGCGAAATGGCACTATCTCAAACAAGTAGGAACAGAAATTCCGCATGATCAAATCCCATATAATTCAGTTATACCTCGGCTGGATATAAAGCAGAGAGGAGGAATGTCTGGTTTTCAGGCTATATTGGGTCCATGAAATCATCAATAATACATAACATCGCATAACTCACCAAAGAAGTTCTTGTCATCACCTTAGGGGTAAATTAATTAAATATTTGACCACTGTGGCCTGAAAATCGTGTTATAAATATCCAAATGGTGCTGGAGATCCCCTTGCAGAGGGCTCTCAGGGAAGGAGACGAGCCAGTCAGAGTGCGATGTAGCAACGATGAAAAATACAACTTTCCTCTAGTTCCTAAATGCCCCCCCCCACTATCATGATCCGAATTCTACCTTGCAAGTCTGGCTAGACCAGAAGTTGTACACTGGTACAGATAGGAACTGGAAATACAGGGAGTCCAGGGCAGATGATCCCTTCAGGACCAGTGGTGAGAGTGGTGATACTGGGAGGATAGAGGGAGAGTGGGTTGGAAAGAGGTAACCGATTACAGGAAACTATATGTGACCTTCTCCCTGGAGGACGGACAACGGAAAAGCGGGTGAGGGGAGATGTCGGACAGGCCAAGATATGACAAAATAATAATTTATAAATTATCAAGGGCTCATGAGGGAGGGGGAAGCAGGGAGGGAGGGGGGAAATGAGGACCTAATGCCAGGGGCTTAAGTGGAGAGGAAATGTTTTGAGAATGATGAGGGCAATGAATGTACAAATGCGCTTTACACAATTGATGTATGTATGGACTGTGATAAGTGTTGTATGAGCCCTTAATAAAATGATTTTTAAAAAATATCCAAATGGCACTTGGCAGAAAAAAACGGTTTCTCACCCCTGCCCTAAAAAAATGCATCATAGCACAGACATAGGCCCACCCAGGTTCACAGCAGCACTGTTCACAATAGTAAAAAGATGTAAGCAACCTAAATATTCATAAGCAGAAGACTGGATGAAGAACCTTTGGTACATAGACATGATGTAATACCAAAAAATATAAAGACAAAGACCTTACTGCCAAAGGGAACAGATTTTAGAAGTTACCAAGTCAGAACGGGCAAGGGAGGCGAGATGAAGCAATAGGCTGGAGGGGTGACAGTATTAATTTGGTGAAGGGGAAGATAGAAATCCACAAGGAGAAGAAGAATCAATGGAGGGGAGTACAGTAAGCTATTGGGACTTGATACATAGTTTAAAATCTTGAATACAAACTGATGATCTAACATGAAAACCTTGGCCTAACTTAAAATAAAGTTAAGTAAATTAAAAATTAAGTTTGATATGATGTTCCTGTTAAATACTGTAATTGCTCAAATACTGTCAACAACAGGGTTGTACTTTTGTTTTTGTTTTATTTTTGTTGAGATTATACACAAAACACATACCAATTCACCAATCTCTGTTGGTACAATGCAGTGACACTGATTACTTCTGGAAATTGTGCAACGATTCTCACCCTCTAGTGCTTAATTGTTCCTCCCGCATTAACATAAAGTCACTGCTTCCTAAGATTCTTATCTACTCTTTTGAGCTACTATTATCACTTGGATCTATTATAGATAGTTCTTAGAAGCCCTATGGGCTGAGAACTACATGGTCAGCATGTCAAAACCACCAGCTTTTACTTGGGAGAAAGATAAAGTGTTACAGTCTCAGAACCCCTCAGGGACACTTTTACTTGTTCAATAGGGTGGCTATGAGTTGGCGTTAAATCAATGGCAGTGAGTTTGTTTGTTTTTAAGATAGTTTTTAAAGGAATATGTTTGTCAAGGTAGAAGTACTTTACTAGTCCTATTTGGTTTTAAGAAAACTTCAGGGGATATTTTTTATTTCATGTTTAAAAATTATTTTAGGGCAGTAGTTTCAGGGTTCATGCAACATCTGTGGATAAAAGTTTTAAAAAAAGAATTCCATTAGAATTTCACATTCTAGACCCCAAGCACGACCCAACAAACGTTTAGAAGAGATACACTAAATATACTATTAGGCCAATTGACTGGGATGTCCCATGAGACTTATAATGTTCAACCTCCAAAAGAAAAATTTAATCTCATGAGTTATTTTGTTGTACATACAACTTGTAAGCAGACTCTTGTACATAAGCAGATTCAAAAGCTTCTCTCTTCCTCTTATATTACTATAATTATATATATCAGACAACATTTGCCCGTTTATTTATTTATTTTTTTATGTCTCAATTTTTTAAAATCATTTTATTAGGGGCTCATACGACTCTTATCACAATCCATACATGCATCAATTGTGTAAAGCACATTCATACATTCATTTCCCTCATCATTTTCAAAACATTTGCTCTCCACTTAAGCCCCCGGCATCAGGTCCTCATTTTTTTCCCTCCCTCCCCACTACCCGTCCCTCATGAGCCCTTGATAATTTATAAATTGTTTATTTTGTCATATCCTGCCCTGTCCAACAACATTTTAGAGGCATTCAATTTTTTGAGTTCCATTATATAATCAAATATACCTTTCATTTGAAGTGAAATTTTATTTTGATATTTTTATAATCTTAATATTTGAATATTTTCTGGTATAGTTATGCTTACTGGTTTATTTTATTATTTTGAATTAATTGATTTCTAGATTTATTCATTCAACATATATATATATATATTTACTGAGAGTCTACTATATGAAAGGACTTCAAAAATTTCATGGAAAAATTCCAGTATCATTTAATTCCGTATTTCTATGAGCTTTCCCCCTACATACCATATACTTTAATATTCATTCATATTAAGATTTGTGCACTATCCACAATCAATTTCAGAACATTTTCATCTCATACTCATTGTTGTTCGCTCCCTATTTCCCCTACCCTCCCCTGCCATGCCCCTATCCAGTTACTGTCTTTATGGATTGACCTATCCTAGATTTCATATACAGAAAATCATGCAAAACAAAACACAATCCCAAAATCATACAAAGCAAACAAACAAAAACTCAAAAAATAATGACTAGTAAAACATAGGAAACTCAAAATTAAATCAGAAAATATCAAAAATCAAAACAACTTTAAAGTGGGTAAAAAGGGAGATCAAAATATAGAGTATTACATTTTAACCTAGCTACATCTGTCTTGACCAACTTCACAGTGCTTCTGTATGATGAAAAGACTATTCGTACACATTGACTATGGTCAGAGGGAATTCCTTGAAGACAAAATCCAATTCTGCAAATGGAGTTTGGGCTTCCACTATCATCCTTAGCCTTCTGCATACCAGGTGTTCTCAATGTAAGCTCTGATACAATTCCCTCCTATAGACTTGGATTTTATTATTTTCAGTCCTTGAATGACACTGGCTGGTGTGCTTCTTCTATCTGGAATTAATTGATATGTAACTTAGATGGCTACTTGTTTTAAGACAAATCTTTAAAATCCTTTAAGGTTTTCTTATAGCCAAACACCACCTGATTTCTTCACTACACATTACTATAACATCCATTTATTCAGTGATCTCTTCAAGAGGGTGAATCATATATATATGGTTCACATTAGAGATATATTCTTTTTAAGGATTGAGAATAATATAAATCAGCTCCCTGGTTCATAAGGTAATTCGACTGATAGTTTAATTAATTTAGCCAATGGAATAGAATTTAAAACATTGTTGACAAAAGGCAATTATACAAGTATAGGCTGGCTTCAGACTACAACACAGGTATTTTTTAATTTATACTGTGTAAACTCTTAAGTGACAACACTATTTACACACATAGGGGTTTGTGGTGGGGCAAAACTTTCAATGAAATTCATTTAAAAAGACAGAAGTATGCCTACAAGATTAATACATTTATGAGCATTCTGAAGCTATCTTGTATATATCATAGTCTAAAAAAGAGGCAAAAATTGCTGCCCTTCTGTTCTAGTATAGCGGCACAGGCTATAGAGATAATGTATAAGCAATTGCTATAGTTTAAAAAGATCCCTTGTAGCATGGTGGTTAAAGTGCTTCACTGCTTTGGAATCCACCAGCCATGCTGTAGGAAAAAGATGTGATGGTTTGCCTCTATAAGGATTTATAGCATTGAAAACCATACAAGGTAGCTCTACTCCGTTCTATTAATATCACTACGAGTCAGAATCAACTAGCTAGAATTATAACTGGTCTGAAGAATGTTAAAGCAGAGAAAGTTATGATGTTGTTAGGTGCCATCAAGTAAGTTCTAACCCATAGTGACCTTATACACCATAGAATGCAACGCTTCTTGGTCCTGGGCCATCCTCAAAATTTTTTTCTTTTTTCTTTTTTACAGTTTTTCTTTTGTTTAAACTCATTGTTGCAGCCATTGTGTCAATCTCTCTACTTGAGAGCCTTCCTCTTTTTTGATGTTCCTGTACTTTACCAACCATGATGTCCTTCTCCAGGGACTGGTCTCTCCTGACATCATGTCCAGAATATGTGAGACAAAGTCTCACCACCTTGCCTCTAAGGAGCATTCTGGCTGCACTTCATTCAAGACAAATCAATTTGTCCATTTCACAGTCTATGGTATTTTCAATATTCTCCTATAGCACCATAAATTGCAGCATTAAGAAAATTGATATAGTAGTCTAACAGAAAAGGTGACATTTAATCAAGGATTTGAAGAAGGCAAGGAATTGAGTCACTTGGACAACAGCGGGAAGACATTGCAAGAAGGGGAAGCAGCAAGTACAAATCTCTAAGGCAAGGATTATTTGGTTAGAAAATAAGGAACTTTGTGTGATTTATTCTTTTAGTTGCTAGTTAATTGGCTCTTTCTAATGGTGATCCCATATATAACAAAAACACTCACAAGTCCTACACCATCTTCACAATTGTTGGCAATACACCATATATTTTCAGTGTCTTTCAACCTAGTCAACATGTCTTTCAGCGTTATATTAGACATTATTCTGTTATGATTTACACAAATTTTGGTAGCTTGTTTTTTTTTAATTTGAAAGCTCCACTGAAATATGTCTCCCGTGGGTGACCCAGATGGTGTTTCAAGTACTCGTGACATTGGTTATAGCATCATAGAAACAAGAAAGTCACCACAGTACAACAGATAACAACAGTTTGGTGGTGGAATTAATTGACAGTGTAATGAAAATGAGGTCATAGAGATAATGTGGGTGTGAGGGAGAAATGTGAAAATACGTTATCAAACATTAGACTAGAGGGATTTTGATTTCTTCTGAGACTGAGATAATTCTTGAGAAATGTCACATGATTTAAATTAAATAAAGGGTCACACTAGTCAGTTTTGTAGAAGGAATGATGGGGATACAAATGAAGCAAAATAGAAGTGATACCAGTTATGAATATGTTGAAATAATCCAGGGGGAAATTGCTGCTGACTTGGACCAGGATAAAAGCAATGAAAATGGTGAGAAACTACTGGATATATTTTTGGCATTAAGGTAACAAATAGGATTTAAGGATGACTCCAGAATTTTTAGTTTGAGTAAGCAGCAGTTTTACTCTATTCAAAGAGTGTTGCTATTACACATAATCAATTTTATTGCACTGGGAACTGGGATGACAGAATTTTTATAAACAAAGATGGAAAAATTGTGTACATAAGTGGCTTAGTGAAGGATAAAAACAGGATTTTAGTTAGAAACATGCTATCTTTAGGAATAACTATTAGCTTTACATCAAATTGATGTATAGCTAATAATTATAAATACTTCAAATTGATACTTGGACAAAGAAGAATGCAACTCAGAGCATATTTCCTGGGTATAGACATACAATTTGATAAAAGCTCTTTATGTATTATCTAAACACATTGTAAGAAATATTAACCACTAATCAGATGCCAACATAAGTGAGAATTAAAGCTTAAAATTTTCTTTTAAAAAGCACAGAAATCAAATTTCTTTGTAGTGATTGGTAAATTCATACAATATTATTTTATTGTATGAATTATTTTATTTTATAAACAATTTTATTGGGACATAATCCAAATATTTTACAAGTCAATAGTTTAATCATATCAAGAAGTGCTGTATAATCATTACTGTAATCAAGTTAAAAATATATTTTTTTCTTGCACTCCTCATATTAGCCCCCCATTTCCCCCCAAACACCCTTGCTGTACCCACAAAGAATTATTAATCCAGTAACTGTCTTTGTAGATTCACCCATCCTCGATCTCAAATACTGAAAAACATACACAAATACAAAATAAAGAGTCAAATAAGCTAACAGCAATAACAAAGTAAAATACAGGAAAACCCTAGTTGAAAAGAAAACAGAAAATATTAAAACCTAGAACAACATTAAAATGAGTCAAATGATAAGGTGTTAGATTTTAACCTAGCTAAACCTTTCATAATCCACTTTCCAACGAATTATCTGTGATATCAAGGCTAGTCACAATCCTGTTCTATATTCAGAGGGGATTCACCTGAGGCTTCATCCCCATGTATTTCCCTTTTACTTTTATATTTCACTGCTAGAAATTTTTGATATGTCAAAAGGAGATCAAATGAAATGTCACAATTTATTCATTCAAATCAGATTTTACATATTAATCTACCAAAATCTTTTCTACAATACTCTGATAACCAGGCTATCCATATCCCTCAACTATGACCAGAGGGAAATCACTGAAAGCTAAACCTATATGTGGGTCCTGCAAATAGATTTTGGGATCCACTGTCATCCATAGCCTTCTGCAAACCAGTTCAAAATTTAAGCTTTGATACTATTCCCTCTTTCAGATTTGGATTATATTATATACAATTCATGGATCACACAGGCTAATATGCTTCTTCCATATAGACTTAGTTGACACCTTGCTTAGATGGCTGCTTATTTCAAGAAAAGCCTTTAAGACCCCAGACGCTAGTCTTTCTGTTAGTCTGGCACCATCTTGTTTTTTCACCACTCTTTGCTGTAGCATCCACATCTTCAGTGATATCTTGTTGAGGGCAAGTATCCAGCGGGTCCATGTCATAAATACTGATTGTTCTTAGATTAGGGATAGATTTACGTGTGAACCCCAAATCCATTCATTAAGCTATGCTTTATATATGTCTCTGGTTCGCCATAGAGACATCATTTTCATTTTATTTTAAATAACAATATCAATCATCTACTTAGAACATAAAGTTGCCAACTAAAAAGAAGGTGGGGGGCGTAAAGGAAAAAAATAAAATAAATGGGTAGCGGGGGCACAGGGCACTAACCTACCCAGGGGAAGGGTATTGTTTGTATATCCACAGGGAAAGGGAGCAGACTTCAAACCAGTGCTCCAAGATGTGAATACAATAGGCCAACATGGAGTAGGGAACCAGTGGAGAGGGCTGAGGGGCTGGCCCTAATCCTAAGTATGTGGACATCTGCCCCTCACACCAGAAGAATTTATTTCAGAGGACAGCACTGAATCTACAGCTCTGGGAGAGGGACATGTCTGATCAGAGCATACAAGAGAGAGAGAGGGGCATGTCTGATCAGAGCATACAGGAGAGAGAGGGACATGTCTGATCAGAGCACATGGGAGCAAACAAAGGGGGAGGAAGAGAGAGTGGAGCACATCCTGGCCCACCAAGCCTTGAAAATGATATTCCCACTCAGAGCAGTCATTCCACAGAGAAGGCCATATGGCCTGCCCCAATTTGAGACACAACATCCCACAGTGACCCATAACCGTACAGGGGACAACATTGGAGACACAGTGTGGGAATTCCGCCGATCTGTTCCCACCACACTGAGGCAAAACACTAAGGGTGTGGAACAGAACAGCAAGGGGAACAGAGCAACAAAGTCCCCAGGGAATACCAAAATTAGACTTTGGGACGAGGGTTCAGACTTCGGGATCACACTCGACTAGAAAACACTCCTAAAGGCCAACAAACAGTCCTTGAACTAACTGCAAGCTTCTCTTTCTTGTTGTGTTTTGTTTTGTTTCTTGTCATTGGCTTGTTGTTGTTTTGTTTTGTTTTGTTGCTTTGTTTTGCTCTGTCTTGTTTTTGTGCATGTTTTTATCTCTGCAGGTCTGTCTAAATAAGATAGGCTGGATGAACAATCTGGAGGAGAAAACAACAGGACTGACAGTTCTGGGGGGACATGGAAGGGGTGTAAAGGAAGTGGTGTTAACAAACCCAGGGACAAGGGAACAACAAGTGATCCAAATCGGTGGTGAGGAGGGTATAGGAGGCCTTGTAGGGCATGACCAAGGGTAATGTAACCGAGAGTAATTACTGAAACCCAAATGAAGGCTGTTCATGACAGTGGGACAAGAGGAAAGTAAAAGGAAATAGAGGAAAGAGCTAGGAGGCAAAGGGCATTTGTAGAGGTCTAAATAAAAGCATGTGCATATGTAAATATATTTATATGTAAGGATGTGGAAATAGATCTATGTGCATATATGTATTGGTTTAGTATTAAGGTAGCAGATGGACATTGGGCCTCCACTCAAGTACTCCCTCAATGCAGGAATAATTTGTTCTATTAAACTGTCATTTCATGATGCTCACCTTCCCAACATAATCGCTGAAGACAAAGGGGGTGCATAAGCAAATGTGGTGAAGAAAGCTGATGGTGCCCTGCTATCAGAAGATACAGCGTCTGGGGTCTTAATGGCTTCAAGGTAAACAAGCAGCCATCTACCTCAGAAGCAACAAAACCCAAATGGAAGAAGCACACCAGCCTGCATGATCACGTGGTGCCGAAGGGATCAGGTATCAGGCATCAAAGAACACAAAATCATATCATTGTGTGCTTAGCTCCCTGATACGATCACTGAAGACAAATGGGTGCATAAGCAAATGTGGTGAAGAAAGCTGATGGTGCCTGGCTACCAAAAGATACAGCGTCGAGAGTCTTAAAGGCTTGAAGGCAAGCAATTGGCCATCTAGCTCAGAAGCAACAAAGCCCACATGGAAGAAGCACACCAGCCTGCATGATCACGAGGTGTCGAAGGGATCAGGTATCAGGCATCATCACAACAAAAAATCATATCATTGTGAATAAAAGGGTGTTCAGAGTGGAGACTCAATCCCATCTGTAGGCAATTGGGCATCCCCTTACAGAAGGGATGCGGGGAGGAGACAAGTCAGTCAGGGTACAGTGTAGTAACAATGAAACACAAAATTTTCCTCTAGTTCCTAAACGCTTCCTTCCCCCCACCCCCACTATCATGATCCCAATTCTATCTTAAAAATCTGGCTAGACCAGAGGATGTACACTGGTACAGGTAGGACCTGGAAACACAGGGAATCCAGGGTGGATGATCCCTTCAAGACCAGTGGTGAGGGAGGGTGGAGTGGAAAGGGGAACCAATTACAAGGACCTACATGTAACCTCCTCCCTGGGGGACGGACAACAGAAAAGTGGGTGAAGGGAGACATCAGACAGTGTAAGAGATGACAAAATAATAATTTTAAATTATTAAGGGTTCATGAGGGAGGGGGGAGGCGGAGGGAGGAGGGAGGTGAAAAATGAGGAGCTGATGCCAGGGGCCTACGTGGAGAGCAAATTTTATGAGAATGATGAAGGTAATGAATGTACAAATATGCTTTACATAATTGCTGTATGTATGGATTGTGACAAGAGTTGTATGAGCCCCTTATAAAATGATTTTTTTTCAAAAAAGAGCATAAAATCCATCTGGTGATAGTGTCATCAATTTAGTCAATGGTCAAGAATTTCAAGCACGATTGAGAAAGGGAGATTATACAAGTTTAGATTCCAAAACAAAACAAAACTCACTGCCATCCAGTCAGTGCTAACTTATAGTGACCCCTGTGGATTTTGGAGACTATATTAATTTATGGGAGTAGAAAGCCAAGTCTTTCTCCTGCAGAGCTACTTGTGGTTTTGAACTGTCAACCATGCAATAAAAGCCCAACATGTAAACACTACACAACCAAGGCTCTACTGCAATGAATTATTGACTTGTACAGATTAAGTCCTTAAGTGACTGGACACTATTTCTATTCAAAAATATTTATTGTACTTGGTAATCTATTATCATCAATACATATTCGTGGAAAAGATAAAGTAAATATCCATAGTATAGTAAAGAGGCCATATTTCCAACTACTATTTCTTTCACTTTGTTTCCAATTTTTGCATTCCAATCTCCAGTAATGATCAATGCACCTTTTAAAAAATATCATTTTACTGGGAGCTCTTACAGATATCATAACATTCCATAGTTCAATCACATCAAGCAGTATTGTGCAATTGCTATCACAATCTGTTTCAAAACATTTTCTTTCCACTTGAACTCCTTAATATCAGCTCCCCATTATCCCCTCGTCCGCTCCCCCACCCCCTAGGAACCCTCATTTATCTATCTATCTATCTATCTATCGATCGATCGATCGATCGATCGATCGATCATCTATCTTGCCATATCTTACACCATCCAATAGATGCATTCACATACAATTTTGTTGTTTATTTCCCTTAAGTGGTGTTATACAGTCATCAATACCATCAGCTCCCCCTTTCTGCCTTCCCCCATTACCCCGCATCTCTTCCCATACCCTCAGGGAACATTATTCCTGTTACTGTTTTTGAAGAGTTATCTATCTTGACTTTCATGTTAACGGATTATCTTAATTATACAAATGAACATACCCGAGTCTAACATGATTAATGTGGTTAGACAACTAAAAAACATAATAGTAAGGGAGGAAATAATAAAGAACTAGAGGATAGTTATGTGTTTCATCAGTGCTATATCTTACCCTGGATTTACTATACATTCTGTGTGACCCTTCTGTGGGGGACTTTCCTATTATCTTACAGGTAGGCTTTGGGTCTCTCCCCTACGTCCAAGCTCCTTCACATTGATTTGGCTGCTTGTTTGTGAATTTCTGATACCTATTCCAATCGACACCTTATGATCACAGCAGCTGCTGTGCTTCTTCCATGTGGGCTTTGTTGCTTCCCTGCTAGATGGCTGCTTGTTCAACTACAAGCCTTTGAGACCCCAGACATTATATCTCTTAATAGCCAGGCACCATCAGTATTCTTCACCACAGTTACTTATGTACCCATTTTGTCTTCAGCAATCATGTCGGGAAGGTGAGTATAATACAGTGCCATATTATTAGAACAAACCGTTCCTCTAATTAGGTAAGATTTAAGTAGAGGTCCAAATATATCTGCTTCCTTGCTGTATTTATACATATATTATACATATAAAAACAAATATACCTACATTTATGTTTACCTATATACATATCTATATATATACCTATATATATATATTTCCTTTCTTTTCTCTTTCTTCTTGCCCCACTATCATGTTTGCACATCATTCACCTCTCAGTAGTTTCTCTCAAATACAATTTGATGGATTAAACAAGACCAGAAAAGCTACAGCCTCCTCTCCATTAATTTTAGAACCCTTACTATTCCCCTGTCCCTGTCCTTATTGGCTCACCGCTGACCTTACCCCCTATCCCCCCATTCCCTCATTCCCTCCGGGAATTGTCAGTTTTTGTTTCCGTAAGCTCACCTATCTTGCCTATGTTGTATAGATAAATACCAAAAAAGAAGAAAGACCATACCAAGTCTAACAAGGATCCTGACACAGATTAAATGAGCATCTCTCTGTTAAATACTGAGAAAGACAAGTTATAATCCATTAGTCCAGTCCAATTTTCTTTTCTTCCAGAGTTACATATCCCGGGACCCACTTACGTAACAACACATACACCCTTTTAGTCTTCAGCATTCATGTAGGAAAGGCACAGATCCTAAAATTCCCCATTGCTATTCTGGCCGTCAGGGATGGAACAATCTAGTACCTGCTTTAGGACTCCTTCCCGCCCTGCCCATTGATATACATTTAGACTTTCACTGTGGCCCCCTTGTAAGTAACCCTCCAACCAGTTCATTTGAGGTGCAAGTGCTGCCCACAAGTCAGAAGTCTACAATCGGGACTCCTCGGGGACTTAAGTCACTAATATGTTGCCCTCCCATCTTTATATTCCCCCGTGTGGGTAGGTCAGTAGACCGACTGCTCTCCAGGAATTGTATCTTTAAGGTTGTCCTCTGTAGCTCTACCATCTAGGGAGAGGATGTCATGTCTGGAGCTGAAGCTAGTCCTGATGTCATCTTTGGGAAGAACTTCTCTAAACACGAACATCATCCTCAAGGATTGGCACACCAGAATGAGGTCAACTCTTGCTTTTCCTTTCCTTTAGAGCTATAAACAATACCCTGCCCCGACACCCCATTGCTGTCATTTATCTTTCCTCACCCCTCTTGGGCCTTAAAGGCATATGCGAGGTATGGGGGCAGGGAGAAGGTGCAAAGAAGCCATTCAGCACAGGAGCTATCTGCATCTTTTTTCTGATGATGTATAAATCATTGGGTTTTGTCTGACTCATGTCAGAGTATCTGATCCTCAGAATATTCATGATATGTTTGATCTAATTTTTAGATTCACAGTTCACATACACATATTCTAAGTAAATTGATGCTTGCAGCTATTTCTTCTCATTTTGAGTTTTGCTATGCCACCAAATTAAAGTCCTTAAAGCTTGACTCTTTTGATGTCATTATGGTCTACTCTACTTGGAGAAGGCAGCTTTCAAAATCATAGAAATCTTTATTAAGCAAAAATATAAAAAATAAAACAATTGTTTCTCAATATATCTACCATCCAGGCTTATACACTTATGAAGTTAGTGTTTACATCTCTTTCATGGAGAATTCTACACTGTTTGATTTATACCACTTCAAATTGGCAATTTTGGAATCTTCTTGGGACTAAAATCATGTTCCTTTTAAATGTTATTTGAGTTTGAGGAATAAAAGGAAATCTGAGGATTATTAAAGATTAGGGATGTGTGTTATACAGGGTTCTCCAGAGAAGCAAGACCAGGACACCTATGATTTTATAGATAAATGATATAGAGAGATTGATAGATAAAAAATAAGAAATAAACAGCTAATTAGTCTACAGAGCAGTACAAATGCCTCAGTGCAATTCACTTCTGTGAAACAGCTAATATGCTGCAATTCTTCAAGTCATGAGGGCTGCCTGGTGCAAGTCAAGGAGGCTGACACCTGAGTCCTCTGTAGAGCAATTCAGGCTATCTGGCCACAGGCAGCAAACAGCAAGGCAGGTCACCAACAGTCAGCCAGATGACAGGGTCCCACAGTCCCCAGCTCAAGCAATGTATACTCCAGTAGCGTGGTGAAGCAGGTCTTGAAGGAACTTCAAACTACAGCAACACAGTCCATGGGTTAGGTGTCCCACAAGTAGTGTAGCTTGCAAATTGAGGCAGAGAACAAGCTAAGGCAGCCACACACTGGTCTGATCATCAAAGAGCAAGAGACAAGAAAGGCAAGGCTCAAAGAGCCATTTAACTCTCCGTCCTTCAACTAATCCCACATGTGTTCATAGGCCAGGTTGGCACAATAAACTTACCTATCACAAGATGTCTGGCAAATAGGGTGAGTTGTTCTGACCAGATTTTCTAATGTGTTAGGTTGTGTTTTCTAGAGAACCAGTGAGACTTGTATGTATTTGTATTAAAGTACGAGATTTATATCAAGAAATTATTACACAGTTGTAGAAATTGGTAAATCTAGTCCAGTTCAAGTTAAGTTTCTCCTGACTCACAAAAGCTAAAGATCAAGAAGCAGATGATGAAGATGAGACAGCAAGGGGCACAGGCTGGCAGATGTAGAGGTCATATGAGTCCAAAATTAGCTAAATTAATCCATTGTTGGTAATCTGCTGACATCTCCTGGGGATCACAGGAGATAAAGGAAACAGATGCAAGATCTAAATTTAGCAGAAGGTGAAGGGCTAAAGGGCATTTGATTCTGCTCATCGTCTCTCTCTTATACAAAAAGCCACATTCCCAAGGAGGTGTCAACAGTTTGTAACTCAATTAATAGGTTGGGTTCTGCCCTTACCCTTACCCAGGAATGTCTAGTTGTCATAACCCTTAACCATCACATCTAGGATAGCTCTTGGTATACTGGAAGAAAGAGAAGATGCATTGCCATGATGGGAAAAAAACTTCCTTGGCTCAACTCCCCTGGCCTTTTTTTTCCAACCAATTCATTTTTAAATTTTCTTAAAACTTTTACATAATAATCTCCAGAGATTACCTGTGTTGTTCAAGAAAATATTTTAAGATTAACAATATTTCATCTTAAAGAACAGTTGCCAATGACTTTATTTGCCTGAAGTTAACTAGCCCAACATATGCCCAGGGAAGCCACCATCTTTATAGGAGCTGTTTTGAAGACACCTAACAAGCTTAAGAAAGGTGTTGAGTTAGTTAAGAGTTGAGGGATAAATGGCTCAGTGAGCCTCACCTTTCTAGTTCTTGGGTCTCTTGCTTTGTGATGGTCGGACCAGGGTGCAGCTACCTTAGCCAGTTCCCTGCTCCAGCTGGCATGGCTCACTTCCTGCAAGAGATTCCCAAGGAGAAGATGCATACACCTACCCCTATGCAGACCCTGGGTGCTGGGGCAGCCGTGTGGAGACCCCTGTCAGCTCTGAGATTCTTACACATTCACTGATTTGGCTTTCCTCCTGCAGTCAACATCATAGTGTGTGTTTTGTGAGATGGAGGAGGACTTTGTGGATTGGTGTCAGACATATGGGTCAATGTTGGACTTGTGGGTTTGGGCAGCACAGGGTTGGAATGCTTCCTTGATGTGCACTTACCCTTTATATAAAACTCTCTCTTATACATGAGTTTCTGTGGATTTGTTTCTCTAAAGTACCCAGACTAACATAGGTGTATTAAAAAAAAGAAAGGTATATTACTGGTAAAACTTATCTTCATCCATTCACTGTTCAAGGCAATATATTTAAACATATTTTACGTGGAAGGTTATAGTGTTAGATGCCATTGAGTTGGTCACATTGAGTTTTACAACCCTATGTAAAACAGAATGAAACAACGCCCAATCCTGCACCATCCTCATAACTGTTCTTCTGTTTGAGTTCACTCTTGCATCCCCCATGTCAATTTAACTCATTGAGACACTTCCTCTTTTTATGCTGCCCCTCTACTTTACCAAGCATTATAACCTTTGCAAGGGGCAGGTCTCTCCTGATAACATGTCCAAAGTTTGTGAGATAAAATCTCACTACCCTTTCTTCTAAGGAGAATTCTAAATGTACTTGTTCCAATACAGATTTGTTTGCTCTTTTGGCAGTCCATGATAACCTTCAATATTTTTTGCCAGCACCATAATTCAAATGCAACAATTCTTCTTTGATATTCCTTTTTAGAATTCAACTTTCACATACATTTATGGAAATAAACACACGTATTTAATAACTGGGAAAATAAACCCATATATTTATCAACTGGGATACCAGTCTAAATTCTTTTTGACTTACCTTTGTATATGTGATGAAATTTGTTTCTTGTCTTTGTAATCTTTTAGTTGATTTCCTTTGAGATAAATTAATTTAATAAGTAATTATTGAATGATAAAACTGCTTCATTTCTCTTCAATTTTTGTCATCGTTTTATTAGGGGCTCATACAGCTCTTATCACAATCCACACACACATCAATTGTGTAAAGCACATTTGTACATTCATTGCCCTCATCATTCTCAAAACCTTTGCTCGCCACTTAAGCCCCCGGCATCAGGTCCTCATTTTCCCCTCCCCCCTCCCTCATGAGCCTTTGATAATTTATAAATTATTATTTTGTCATATCTTGCTCTGTCCAACGTCTCCCTTCACCCACTTTTCTGTTGTCCATCCTCCAGGGAGGAGGTCACATATAGATCCTTGTAATCGGTTCCCTCTTTCCAACCAAATCTCCCTCTACCCTCCCAGTATCACCACTCACACCACTGGTCCTGAAGGAATCATCCGCCCTGGATTCCCTGTGTTTCTGGTTCCTATCTGTACCAGTGTACATCCTCTGTTCTAGCTAGACTTGCAAGGTAGAAATCAGATCATGATAGTGGGGGGAGGGGGAAGGAAGCATTTAGGAACTAGAGGAAAGTTGTATTTTTCATCATTGCTATATCGCACCCTGACTGGCTCGTCTCCTCCCGGAGACCCCTCTGCAAGGGGATCTCCAGTGGCCTACAAATGGGCTTTGGGTCTCCACTCCTCACTCCCCCCATCATTCACTATGGTAAGATTTTTTTTGTACTGATGATGACTTATACCTGATTCCTTCGACACCTTGTGATTGCACAGGCTGGTGTGCTTCTTCCATGTGGGCTTTATTGCTTCTGAGATAGATGGATGCTTGTTTACCTTCAAGCCTTTAAGACCCCAGACACTATACCTTTTGATAGCCAGGCACCATCAGCTTTCTTCACCACATTTGCTTATGCACGCATTTGTCTTCAGGCCTCCACTCAATTACTCCCTCAATGCAAGGATACTTTCTTCTATTAAATTGGCATTCTATGATGCTCACCTTCCCGACACAACCACTGAAGACAAAGCAGGTGAATAAGCAAATATGGTGAAGAAAGCTTATGGTGCCTGGCTATCAAAAGATAAAGCATCTGGGGTCTTAAAAGTTTGAAGGTAAATAAGCGACCATCTAGCTCAGAAGCAACAAAGCCCACATGGAAGAACACATCAGCTTATGTGATCACAAGGTGCCGAAGAGTTCAGTTATCTGGCATCAAAGAACAAAATATCATATCATTGTGTGCTCACCTCCATGCTACGATTGCTGAAGACAAATGGGTCCTCTTCAAATTTATGATCTGAAAAGCATTAATATTCATTTGATTTGTTTGTTACTTACAGTATCATCTACCAAACAGGAATATAATACATATTGTTCTGAACCCATGTGAAACATTTGCAAAGATAGGCAACATTCAAGGGTTTATAAAGCAATATAAAATTGTGTAGATCATACAAATATAAAATTGTATAAAATTTGTTCTCAGACTGCAAAGCTATTCATATGAAAAGCAATATCTGGACATCAAAATTAAACCATTTGCTTCTAAATAATCCATGAATCAAGGGAGAAGTCTTAAGAAATAGCAAATAAATATTAGTAGTGGAATAAAAATGAGAACAAAGCATTTTTAAAAATCAGGAGTTTCTGTGTATTATAATTAGTTTTTGTATCAGTTTGGCTGAGCCAGAGTTCTCAATTGTTTGGCAGCTGAGGCCTATTAATCTTTCATAATGCGATCTAACACAACAAAATAAACTTCATAATGGAATCTGCAGCGGGCAGCTAAGCAGTTATGATAGATTGGAGTGTAACTCCCTTTCGCAATTCATGGCTTTGATGCAATTGCAAAGATGTTTCTTCAGTGATGTGGCCTACTTCCTAGATACATGGGGATTGTAGGAAAACTTGCTTGATTCTTATTGAGTTTGGATCCTGCATCTGGTTCATCAATCCCTGGTTCTTTGGAGTTGACTTACAGCCTATCATATTGACTGCTAATTCCAAAAGCTATCAGCAACCTGCCATTTTACCTACCAATTTTGGATTCATTTGGCACTCCAATCACAATGGACTGAACATGGTATTGGGATAGGAGGAAAGCGTAAAGAAATAGAGGAAAGAAGTAGGAGGCAAAGGGCATATATACAAGCCTAGGTACAGACATGTACATATGTAAATATATTTAAGATTAAGGGGGGAACAGACCTAGGTGCAATAATTATTGGTTTGGTAGTGGGGCGGCAGGTGGACATTGGGCCTCCTCATGCGCACTCCCCTAATACAAGAACACCTTGCCCAACTAAACGGTCATTTTATATCTACCTTCCCGACATGATCGCTGAAGACAGATGTGTGCATGGGAAAATGTGGTGAAGAAAGTTGATGGTGCCCGGCTATCAAAAGATATAGCGTCTGGGGTCTTAAAGGCTTGTAGGCAAACAAGCAACCATCTAGCTCAGAAACAACAAAGTCCACAGAGAAGAAGCACATGAGCCTGTGCGAACACGACGTGCTGAAGGGAACAGGCAGCAGACACCAAATAACAAAAACCATCATTGTGTGACCACCTTCCACGCATAAACGCTGAAGATGTTATTAGTTTTGAAGGTCACAGAATGATCACTGGGGCTTTTAAGAAAATTGAAAATATCACTGGTGAGGAAAAGGCCAGAAAAAGTTGTGCCAAGTAAGTTTATATCCCTAATCACTACACAACCTTCTCATTCTTCAGGGTAGCAAGAGCTGCCCTAGAGAATTTCATTATTAAATCTTACTTCATCCATCCTACAACTCTGCTCTTACCCCCTTCAGACCTTTTGTTTCCCAAGCTTAAAAACATTTAAAAGTAACACAATGTGAGTTTCTCAGTGATGTCAAAACTGTCATTTTAACATGGCATTAATCAAAGAGCATAGAATTTTTCAGGGAAGGGTTAGACAGATGGGAACACTACCTTCAAAAGTGCAGAGACTTATGTGATGATGTATATGCATCATTTAAAAAAGAGACTCAATTATGAAAGTGTGTGATATATGAATTTTATATCAATAAAACTATCTTTTAAAAGTGCATAGACCTAGATGTAGCATATGTTGGATAACAATCACTTCACAATTTGATACTTTCATTTAATAAAATTCTCATTATTTTGTAGCAGTATTTTTGGACTGCTAATAGGATTGTTTAGCACTTAAATTGTTTTACATACATCTCAAAGAGGCAGGAACAAGATTTACATTCCTTTTAATATGGAAAAGAGGGAGAGACCCTCTTTATTATGATGCTAAGAGATATACAATTTTTACAAGTTTTTATCTTCCTTTATAATTTCACCAGTAGGTAATTCTTTATAGTAACATTATGATTTTCTAGTTATCTGTATTGTGGATTCTACCTTTCTCTGGGCATTTTTCATCCATATAAACATCAGAAATCCATAGTAAATTACAAAGCAAAGCAATAATCAGAATTATAATAGAATGAATTAAATATTTTAGTAGTGTTCTCCTTAAGGGAATGACCTTTAAATATATTATATGAGGAGTGAGTGGATATAACAGATTCTTGATTTGCACTGACTAAAAATTCTTCTTTGTCACACTTAAGTTTTATAACCTCTTGTGATGCCTTTATTCCTTAGACATCCAAGTGAATAAAAATTTGAATATCATTTAGTAGTTCTTAAAAAAGGCTTTCTTAATCCAAGCCTAATGATAGGTTTAAATCTGAGGCCTGATAATCTAAAGTCTTAACTAAAATTTTTATTACAAGGCCCATTCATTTTGTCATTAATTCCACGAGTCATATAAGTAAAATTAGATTTAAACAATATTCCTGCCTCCACTAATTATTCTGTTTTCTAAAATAACTTATCTGAAAAACAAAGACATCCATGGCCACTCTAGTATAAAAGTTGTACTGTGAGGCATTTGTTGAAAGGTATAGAGTGAACTTTAAATGTTTAATGTACATGACTAATTGTTGTAAGTCTTAAGAAAAAACACAATGGCTATTTTTCACACTAGTACAAATTAGTATTTACATTATTATAATAATCAATTATATAGCCAGTGATTAGACATACTCCTTTGTTTATCCATATTGGGACTGAAGCATATTTCATAAAAAATTTAAGAGTGGATGTTTGACTTGACTTCTTTTACCTGTAAATGACAGATTTTTCTTATTCTATGAATTATAAGGAATACACAAAGTCACACTATCACAAAGAACTTGTCCATATTCAAGTATTTCAAGGGATAGCATATGATCAAGAAACAATAGTACTAAAGGAAGAAATCCAAGCTGCACTGAACAAAGTAGTGAAAAACAAGGCTCCAGGAATGGACAGGACACCAATTTCAACAGGCTGATGAAGCACTTGAAGCACTCACTAGTTTAGCCAAGAAATTTGGAAAACATATTTGTTAAGCAGCATAGATGTTACTTTGAGGACTAAGCTGTGTTACATATATTCATCTCCTTATATGTATGCCAAAGTTGGACATTGAATAAGAAATCCAAAGAATTGATGCATTTGAATTATGGAGCTAACGAAGGATGTTGGAAATACTGTAGCATACTAAAGTAACAAACTGATCTGTCTTGGTAGAAATAGCAGTCAGCCTCCTCCTTAGAAACAAGGATGAGGAGACATTGTCTCATGTACTTTGGACATGTTATCAGACACTATTACCTGGAAAAGAAGACAATGTTTGGTATAGTAGGAGACCAGCAAGAAAGATGACTGTCAACTAGATAGACTGACACAGAGGCTGTAACAATGGGCTCAAATGTAGCAAATATTGTGAGGCTTGCACAGGACCTTGCACAGGTTTCCTTCTGTTGTACATAGGGTCACTATGGGTCAGAACTGACTGAATACTACCTAACAACCACTAACAATTAGATAATTTTATTTTCCATACCATCCACTTAAGAAAAGGTTCCTGTGTCAAATATAAAGGTTGAGTATCTGATTGCATATTAGTTTTCATATAAATTCAGATTTATGTCTACACTGGCATAATTTAGAATTACTACAATTTAAAAGTCTTCAGAAATGATATTATGGCAATCATTACTGGAAAAACAGAAAGAAAAAGATATTGAGAACAATCACATGTTTGTTTTCTAATAAAATGTGGTTGTTAAAATAATTCAAATAATCACTATTGTGAATAGATAAGGAGCACTGGGTAGCACTGTTGGGTGAGCATTGGAATACTGACAGCAAGATGATTGACTATTCAAACTCACCAGACATTATGTAGGAGAAAGCTGAGTCTATCTGCTACGTTAAAGATTTACAGACTTGGTTAGACAGAACTGCGGAGATAATAACACGCACCAAAAATAAGATAGGTTGGATGAACAATCTGGAGGAGAAAACAACGGGACTGACAGTTCCAGGGGGACATGGGAGAGGAGAAGGTGGGGGGAAAGGAAGTGGTGTTAACAA
>NW_022103940.1:1410938-1412109 GCF_000313985.2 Echinops telfairi | reverse complement strand
AGCCCCTAATAATAATAAAAAAAAAACCAAACTAAAAAAAAATAGATTTACAGACTTGGAAACTCTATGGTTGTTATGGGTTGGAAACAACTACATAGCAGAGTGTTTGATTTTCAGCATCTTGGTCAATAGAATAGCAAGGTGGTTGAGGAGAATAGTAATAAGTCTAACTAATATATCTTTTTTAATTGAGCTCATTACTAATATTGTTTAATAATAAAGTTAAGTTTCATGTCCTTTGTGGGAACTATGATCTAGTCCTTCTGAGTGCTGGTTGCACTTAGGAAACTGGGTTATGCTTTGTATTTTATAGCTGTATGAATGATCAACAGCAAATAATAGGCTTTTTTTTACTGTACAGTGTAAATCTCTTTCTTCCATAACATTATTTTTATGCTGATAAAATATATGTGACAAAATTTGTCATTTTCAGTGTGCAATCCAGTGGGAATGGGATTAGTTACAATTCAAATGTTCTGCATCCATTGTTTATTTTGAGTTTATTCCAATTCATGAAGAGCCATTTGCAATAAATTTTTGCCACACATTGGAATCCAGCTCAGAGCCAGCCTATAGGACTAAACAGACGTTTCGCCTAGGGTTTCCAAGACTATAATCTAAGAAAGCAGAATGTTACATTTAATATCAAGGTGGGTTTGAAACACCAGAACTTCTATTAGAAGTGGAGCACTTACCATCACCATAAAGACTCCGTGAGTCAACCATTAACAACCTCTATTTCCAAATTATTTTTATTACCTTACATAAAACTCTACTCCAGAAATCCCCTTTCCCTACCTATAAACCCACCTGTTGAAATGTGTGATATGGAAATGATATGCCGATAAAACTTTTGTGAAACAAATAAAGAATCAATACAAAAAACAACAACAAAATTCTATATCAATTAAGTAATAATTCATCCTTACCCTCTCACTTCTGTATCAATGAATTAGACTATTCTCATTATTCTATACAATGAAACTTGTGACAGCTGGAACTTGTGTAAATTGAAAACTTATCAGAGAAGGAAAGTTCAAACGATGGGAGGACTGGTAGGGAGTGACCACGGTCAAGGCAACCATGAGGAACTACTGAAGCCAGAATGGACTGATCATGGTATTGGGACAGGAGGAAAGCGTAAAGAAATAGAGGAAAGAAGTAGGAGGCA
>NW_022103940.1:1358897-1409695 GCF_000313985.2 Echinops telfairi | reverse complement strand
AATTTTGGGAATGATGAGGGCAACAAATGTATAGATGTGCTTTACACAATTGATCTATGTATTGTGATAAATTGTATGAGCCCCAATAAATTGATTAATTAAAAAAAAAAAAAAAGAAAAAAAAAAATAAAATAAATCAATTATTTAAGCCTAATAAATATCTTCTGAAAGCTGAAATCTGTGAGACATGAATGCAATTAGAAAGTCAGTAATATTGAAACACAGATATAAGGAAGTACAGATGGAAAAACTAGATACTCTTCCAAGAAGTACAAAAATGAGAGATAAATGCTTAGTCTTTCACTTCCTTTTGCCTTATTACTCTGTGTAAATGCGTACTATGGATAGTTACCATTCTTTGACTATATTTTCTCTTTACATTTTTGTCTTTGTTGTTTGTTCATTTGTGGTTATATTTTAACTATAATTTTTCCATTAATATCACTAATAATTTTGGAGGAAAACAAAATTTACTAATAAATTCTCCTATATTTTTTCAGAACTACCCATGTAGGTTTGTGAGACTATAACTGTTTATTATTATTATTATTAATTGGGAGTTAATACATATATCATATTATTCTATAGTTCAATCATATCAAGCAGAATCGTACAATTGCTACCACAATCAGTTTCCAAACATTTTTTTCTTCCTAGATTCCTTGACAGCGTCTCCCTTTTACTGCACCCTCCCCCGAAATACTTATTCAACTTGTTATCCCTATAAGTTCATCAATCCTGAGTTTCATATACCGAAACAGAGAAAAACCTATAACATAACTTCATGAAGGTGATTTCCAATGTCATAACCCCTCTGAGATATACCCTCATATGAACAAACAAAAAGCAAAACAAAACAAAAATACAGAAAATGTTGAAAACCAGATCAGGTCCAGCATGCATCAGAGGGGTGATCAACTGACAAGTTTTAACGGTTCAAGTCAGATTTATGCCTTAATAAATTCGCCTATTTTGTATTAAACTTTAGCACAGGACACTTTCTTCTGTTGTCTCGAGCGATTTTATTTATTCTTCTCAATACATATGATATTATTTACTTCAGCTACTTATATCTACCACATTATTAAAATTTCCAAAATCTACTCTTACATTTCTCTGAAATTCTTTACTTCAAATTTTCTTATTTCATCTAAAGATATAGAAGTTTTTCTTTATCAGCACATTTAATAGCTATACAAAAGCAAAAGTACTTTTTCATGTTTTATTCCTCAAATATTTCATTGAAGGGTGTAGAATTTATCATGCAATGATCTTGATAGTTTTCATCAATTTTCCCTTTATTACATATATTCATATATTCAAAAAGATAATAACATAAATTTCTTAGTTTTTCAAAAATATACATATATATTTTTTCCTTTTTTAAAAGAGCTTATTCCTTCACAGTCATGGACAAAAGAATGAGAGATTTATCTTTGTTAAGAAATTATGATGAAAATCTACTATTGAAAGAGTCTATACTTTTAAGTGAAACTAACGTTTCAGCTATATAAAAACTTTGAAGAAATTTGGAAAAGTTAAGGAGACCAAGATATTTTTGATAGTTACCGACCTAATCTTTATTTAAATAATTTCACCTACACAAAAATAAACTAAATAACGGTTGATATTAGATATTTTTATTAAAATGGAAAATTTATCTTTATTTGGTTTTTAATAGTCTTTGCATTTCTCTGTACATAATTTGAGTAAATATGCAAATTCTAAAAACTGGTTTGATTTATTTTGCAGTCTTTTAAAACCAAAAAGAAATATCTTCTGGTTGTTTATGAGGTAAGATTTTTAGTAAAATAACTAAAACAATCCATTGCCATTGATTTTTTCCAACTCATAACAGCCTATGGGACTGTAGAAATATTCCCTATAGTTTCAAAAGTTGTAAATATTTAAGGAAACAGACTACTTCATCATTTTTCCTCAGAGAAGCTGATGGGTTCAAACTGCTGAACTTTTGGCAGACAAAGTAATGCTTAACCCATTTACCACCAGGGAACTAGAGGATTCTAAATAGACAGTATCAAAAAAAAAAAAATTGGGAGCAAAACAAAAATCCCAGAGAACTTTTTTGTGCAATAATACAGGTTGATCTGGGTAGCACTAAATAAAATTACAAAGCATTCCATTGGTTTTTAGCATGAACCGTTTTTGTACATAGAAAACAAGTGAAAGGTACGGTGTTACTGATTGATTACAAATAACATAAGTTTCCATTTTCAAACTCTTCAATATCTTTAATTGTTAAAGATCAATCACTTGCCTACCAGAGAGTAATAAAATTACTTAGGTGAACTAATTACATAGCCAGTTTAGTTATACATGATGAGAGTCAAAAACATATTCTTCCTAGAAGCAAACTGTTTTGCCTCTTGACTTTTTGCTACCTAAGACTGCATGCTGACCTTGCTATTTCCTGTCTTGATATGAATGCCTCCATTTTGAAACTTTTGGTTTATATTTTCGACTTGTCATCAAGCCACTGCTATGGCACTATAATCATTCTCATAAAATAGTCTTTCATCTACAACAACTGTGTTTTCCTGAGACACTTTCATTAATAGATATTTTTTCACCTTGCTAATAGAGTGAGTAGATTTTCTGGGTAATATCTTAAGGGACAAGGCTACATTCAAGGAACATTTCACAGTCAGGACAGAATGATAAAGGTCAAGATGATATCAAGAGATATAAAAAGGATATGATTAAACAACATATCATGATGAATGCCTGTGAAATGAACATGATTTTTTTGTGAACAGATTGGTGATTTTAAATTTCAGCATTAGATGTACAAAATGTGCTGAATTAAATCAAAATTGTACTTTATAATTAAAATATGGAAAATGAATAATATAAAAATTCCAAAATAAAGTAATCCATGTGAAGAAGAAAATTAATTATTTATAATATCAGTTAGGGTCACTCTTAAGCTAAACGAGAGACACAGCATTTAGTGGGCATTTTTTAAATGTTGGAAAATGGAAAACTATCCATAAACTAAAAGGAAGATTCATTGATACAGCTATTATTCAAATTTACAGAGAATCCACTAAAGCCAATGATAAAGAATTCTACCAACCTTTTCAATCTGAAATTAATCAAACATACAATCAAGATGTATTGATATTTATTGCCTATTAGAATGTGAAAATTGAAAACTAAGAGGAGGGATCAGTGTTGAACAATACCACCTTGGAGAGAGGAAGGAAATAGATCACATAATAAAATTTTGAAAGATCAAAAATTTCTTCATTGCAAATACCTTTATTACAATAACATAATCGGTGACAGCATATGTGGACTTTTCCAGAAGAAATTTATAGGAAGCCACTTGACGACATCAGTGGGAAGAGATGAAGCAGCTCAAGATCATCAGCAAAACAATGACAAGGGCAAATGTTAAGCATCAATTGCTCATATTTAAGTTCAGTTTGAAGCTGAAAATAAATAAGTCCACAGGTACCAAAATATAACTTTGAGGATATCCTAAGTTTAGAGACCATCTCAAGAACAGATTTAATACATTGCACATTAATGATAACAGATTACATGAGTTGTGTCATATATGATATCCTGATAACACCATACATAAAGAAAGCAATCTCACTCTCTCACTGCCATCTAGTTGATGCCGACTCATATCAATGCTGTACAACAGGGTAATACTACCTCCGTGAATTTTTAAAGCTGTAACTCTTTATACTGTAACATCTTTCTCCCGCATATCAGCTGGTGGATTTGAACTGCTGGCCTTATAGTTAGCGGCCCAACACATAACCAATAGGTCATTTAAAAGACAGAAAAGACCACAGTGGGCGTTAGAACATATTTTCTCTTGAATATGTTGTTGTTGTCATTGCTAGGTGATATCAAGTTGGTTCCAACTCATAACAACTGCACCTATATCCAAAGGAAACAATGCCCAGCACTGCATCATCCTCACAATTATCTTTTTAAAATGTTTGAGCCCACTGGTCCCTTCATTGTATCAGTTCATCTTGCTAAGGGTTTTCTTTTTGACTGCCCTTCTACTTTGAGCATGATGTCCTTTTCCAGGGACTGGTCTCTTTTGAACATAGGGTACCACAACACAAATGGAACAAATAATGAAGTAAAAGAGCTGGACAGAAAATTTCAAAGGACAGCTTAGGAAGATGAAGTAAAGCATGATAATGAAATGTGTAAAAACCTGTATTTTGGGTGACAAAGTAAGGACATGCTAAGCATATATAAGTAGAAAGAAATAGAGAAAAAATTCAAGCTTCAAATTTCAATATTGAAGTATTCCATGGAGAAAATGTTGTAGTGATAAAGGAAGCATCAGAAGAAATTGTAAGGAGTATACAGTCACTGTATGAAAAATAATTGGTTAGCATGTAATGATTTACAAAAGTAACATATGATGAAGACCAAATGGTATTGAAGGAAAAGTCTAAGCCGCAATGAAGAAATGAATGAAAAATAAGATCCCAGGAATTGATGAAATACCAATTGAAAGTACTCATCAGTCATGGGAAAGACAGCTACTTGGCCAACTGTTTTTGTTGTTGTTAGGTGTCATCGAGTTGGCTCTGACCTTATGCACAACAGAACGAAACAGTTCCTGCACCATCTTCACAATTGTTCCTATGCCCCAGCCCATTGATGCAGCCACTGTGTCAATCCATCTGGATGAATTTGACTCTGTATTTGTGCACATTCCAAATAAAAGTGGCGAAAGGGAATTCAGAAACCATATTATTATTATCTCATGCAAGTAAAATTTTGTTGAATATATTTCAAAACTGGTTGCACTAGTATTCATAGTGACCCTATAGGACAGAATAGAATTGCCTCTGTGGATTTTGAAAGTCTTGTCTTTCTCTAGTGAAACAGTTGTTGGTTTCAAACTGCTAACCTTGCAGGTTGCAGTCCAACTTATAATCCACTATGCTACCAGAGCTCAGTATGAAATGGAATAGATTTGACAGCAATTGGGTTTTTGCAGTAGTATATTGAGAAGAAGGTACTGTCAGAAAATCAAACCTGATTCAGTAGAGGACATAGAATCAGGTATATCATTACTGATATCAATTCATCTTAGCTGAAAGCAGAGGACATCAGTAAAGATGTTTACTAATGTTTTATTGACTGTGCTAAGGCATTTGACTGTGTGGATGCTAACAAACTATGAATACCATGGGAACAAACTGAAATTTCAAAGGACTAAGCTGTGCTTATGCTGAACATGTACGTAGACCAAGAGGCAGTCATTTGAACAGAACAAGATACTGCAGGGTTTAAAATCAAGAAAGGTGTGTTTCATGGTTGTGTATTTTCGCTAATTTATTCAATGTGTGTCCTTTAAAAATAATCTGGATTATATAAAGAAGGATTCAGCATCAAAATTGGAGGAAAACTCTTTAATAACATGTGATATGCAGATAATATATTTTGCTAAAAATTAAGAGGACTTTACACACTGATGAAGGTAAGAGTACAGCCTTCAAAATGAATTACTACCCAAAGCTAAAAAAAAAAAAAGCCCTTGTAATTTGACCAATATACAGAATTGTGATAAACAGAAAGGGGAGCGGGAAAGTTTTCAAAGATTTCATATTGCTTGGATTCACAATCAACAATCACAGCAGCTTGTTATTATGTGCCATAATGACCTTAACCTGAGTTCACTAGAACAAAACAATGCCCAGTCCTGGCCATCCTCACAATTGTTTTTATTTTTGAGTTCATGTGGCAGCCACTGTGTCAATCCATCTTGTTAAGGGTTTTCCTCTTTTTCACTGCCCTTTTAATTCACCAAACATGATATCCTTTCCCAGAGGCTGGTCTCTCCTGACAACACATACAAAGCATGTAACATGAAGTCTCACCACCCTTGCCTCTGGGGAGCATTCCGGTTGTACTCCTTTTTTTTAATTTTTACTTTTTCAACTCTTTTATTAGTCATCATAGAACTATGAATTTTAGAGACAGCAGACTCTTAAGCAAACTCTCAGTAACAAACAGACTGGGAACATGAGTGAACAAGAAAACAAGAGGCTGGCCAAGGCCTCTCTGTCACAGACACCTGTGGACTGGATGGGAAGAAACCTGAATAGTGGCTGTCTTTGAAACAGACTGCCAGCAGAACACAAATACAAAGTACAAATGCTTTAAAAGGTTATCCATAGCACACTTAAAATGTGCCATAGCTACAGGGATAAATTTACATATTTTAAATGTGCTTTTATCTAAGATTTGTGTACTCTCTCTTGAATTCTAACGGTCTGATACACATTCAAACCTATGGTTTGTTTTAAGCAAAAACATCAGTAAGCACAACTGAGAGACCCACTAAAGTAAGGTAACCAGACCTCCCACTTTTGGTGGGACAGTCCCAATTTTTAACAATTTTTCCGCGTCCCGTTGTGTTTTAACAAAGTCCTGATTTTTGGAAAGAATGCATGACAAGCAAGGGTATACGGATTTTGGTTGCCATGTGGCTATTTTGCCAGGATATGAATTTTATCAATGATGTTCCGCTTTACCAATGTTAAAATCTGGTCACCTTACTCTAAAGCCACATATGGCAGTGTTGTAGCAACCAATCAAAAAGAAAAAAAATGTTTTTTTAAACTTCACAAAGGGTGGAAAGGTCAACTGTGGACTCTTCAGACCCTTAATGTACATGAAATTAGGGTGTTCTCCCCAAGTTCTCCCCAAAACGGTATCTGAATGGGAGGAAGGATGGGGCAGGGCATACAGGGGTATTCAACCTATTTGTGGTTAATTAATTCAGTTCAACTAAAAATTGCTTCCCTAAAACGTACCATGTTCAAGACATAAAAGAAGAACATAGGGTTCACAAATCACCCAAGGCTGAATTGAAATGTTCTGGGAGAAATTCCACTCTGGGGTACAGTTTCAGGCTGGGATGTGGGAATGTGATGCAGGAGAGTGGGTGAGAGTTTGGACAACCAAGAGGAGCTAACTCCCAGTTCTCGCCCAACCGCCCCTCTATTCCCGCACTCGGGGGGCATCACGCACGCCCTCTCCCGCGGGGCCAGTGCCAAATCTCCTGACCAGGTATGCCCCCGCTCGTCCGGCCCTTTCTCACCTTGGGTACTTCCAAACTCCTCGGTCCGCCTTGTCTAAGGACAAGAAAAGACGCCGCAAGGAGAAAGCCCCAAGTCAGCCGGCCGGTGCGTTCTGTCATCCCCAGTTGTAAGGATTTTGGTCTTCTTAACATTGAGTTGTAATCCATACTGAAAACGGCAAGCTTTGATCGGCATCAGCAAGTGCTTCACGTCCTCCTCACTTTCAGCAAGCAAGGTTGTGTTATCTGCATATCGCAGGTGTTTATAAATCTTCTTCCAATCCTGATGTCACATTCGTATTCATATAAGCCAGTTTCTCTGATTATTTGCACAACATATAGATTGAACAATAAGGAGAGAGGATGCAACCATACTGCACACCTGTCCTGATTTGAAATCATGCAGTATTCCCTTGTTCCCACACAACTGCCTTTTTGATCCACGTAAAAGTTCCACAGGAGCACAATCAACTGTTTGGAACTTCCCATTCTTTTCAAGGTTATCTGTAATTTGTTATGATCCACAAAGTCAAATGCCTTGGTGTAGTCAATAAAACACAAACATCTTTCTGGTATTTTCTGCTTTCACACAAGATCCATCTGACATCAGCAATGATAACCCCGGTTCCATGCTCTCTTCTGAATCCAGCCTGAACCTCTGGTAACCCCAGTCAGCGTACTGCTGCACCTGTTGTTGGACCAGCAAATCCTGGAGACAAAAACAAAAACAAAACAAAATGCTTCATCAGGTTAAAATGAGAATGTTTGTTAATTATGCAAAAGTATTTGTTAATCATATGAGAATGTTTGTTTCTTGTGAATCATGAAAACATATTAATTCTAAAGTCATTGTGTCCTAGTATTGCTCCTGCATTTGAACTTTTATAAACTTTCTTCTTTGGTATGGACATAAAAATTAATGAGTGGACAAGCTCAGGAGGGTCTTTTCTACCTTAAAACCTTCTCCTTTCCTCTCAAGACTCAATCAACAGTTTTGAGGAGTTATTCTGTGCATCTCAGGTAGCTCCCAGCTGGCTGGAGTGCTACAAATGGTGACTTTATTGTAATACCATGAAACCTGATCACCCAGGGGGGGAAATGAAAGCAATACTGGAAACCTAGAGAATTCCAGTAAGGAACAGTCCTCACTCATTCTTTGAGAAGGGTACCGATGCTCATAGATTCAGGAATGTATTTCTAGCATGAGGCAGGAATTAACAAAGACTCAAAGATTTACTTAAAGACCCTCCAGTAGCTCCTTAGAGTTGCCCACTGTACAGTGGAAGAGAAAACTCTTTATCTGATTAATTGGCAGCATTATCCTTCTTTCCTAGATGAAGGAACAGTAAATATTGAACTCAGGGAGCAAGCTACTAAATTCTTTAAGTAAAGGTTCTAACAAGGACAACCTAATCCTGTACCATTTTTTACTAATTAGAATTTTGTTTCAAGTGCTTTGAATCCTTCATGTACCCCAAACTGACCCAAATGAGCTCCTAACAGCAGCAAACTTAGTATTCAACTATTGGGATTTACAAGTAGAGGAGGAAAAAAAAAAGAACACCAAAAGCTAATACTCAATGGTATTAGCACTACTATTGCGGCATATATTAAGTCTCCAGAGGGTGTGGATTCTGCTGAGCCTGAATGGTCTGCTATGGCTGTGGGAAGCCTGGCCATGTCCAGCATGGGTGCCTTAGGAGGACTCCCCCGGCCCGGCCCCTGCGCCAAGAAACAGGGATGGGAGGGAAGCCTCACTCCACCTGTTTCTAGTGTGAGACTCCAGGACACCAATTCCATGAGTGTTCCAAGCCAGTTTTGGTGGCAACAGATCCTGTGGGCTGATGGGGCTAGGCCTCCCTAACTCCTTCTAGCCACATTGTTGACATCAAACTTGAAGAGCCATGGGTATTTGTGGATGATGCCAGCAAGTCCATCCATTTTTGCTGGGCACAGAAGCTGCATATTCGGTACTAAAATCTTTTGGTGGCCTTTTAACTTCCTCCCACCTCCATTTTGTTGATTGCCAACTAAGAGGTTTCCCACGTCTCCTCTGCCCTGCACTTTGGAAGGCTCTTTATTTTCACATTAGTTTTTAATTATTCCTGTGTCCCCTGCTTCACTTTAGAAAGATATGTCTTATTGAAATTAAGAGTTCAGATAACGTCACCACTGTTTCTATAATAAAATTTAAAGTCTCTCCTCATCCCATCTCAAAAGTACCACCATTTGAGTTCATGTATAACAGGCTTATTTTCCATAAAGGCATTAAAGAACCCACAGAAGTAAGTTACTCTCTTTTATTTTTTAGAATTAATCCTTTATTGTCATTTATAATAAGATGGTAGTCGGACAGGGCAAGATATGACAAAATACCCATTTATAAACTATCAAGGGCTCATGCGGGAGGGGGGAGCGGGGAGGGAAGGGAAAAATGAGGACCTAATGTCGGGGGTTTAAATGGAGAGAAAATGTTTTGAGAAACGATGTACAAATGCGCTTTTCACAATTGATGTGTGTATGGGTTGGGATAACAGTTGTATGAGCCCCTAATAAAATGTTAAAAAAAAAAAAGATGGTAGTTGGGTATATAGTCTTTATACTTGATTCTTCTTTTTTTGTAAATACGAAAAGTTTTACACAGCTGATGGCTGGTTACATTTTCATAATTAACATAATTAACATAACTAGCTTCAAGTTTTTCCTTTTTAGCACTAGAACATTTTCCCACCTTTTCCCCTGTTTTATAAAACTGAATTAGTATGCTTTTGACTTCACACTCTGAAGCAACATCCTGACAGTCATCCACATTAACCTGAAGGAAGACCACATTGCCCTACTTTTCACAGAGGGAGTAATAGAAAGACTTGATCATTTTTGTAGGGCCCACAGCATGTAGCTGATAAGCCAACAACTAAGAGCTTTTCTCTGGCACTGTTCAAGGCTGCCTGAACTCTTGATTGCTTTTGATCTGCTTCACCATTGTGACCATTGGGGTTTGACAAGTGACAGGGGCACAGGAGGAACAGAACCAGGCACCTGACAGAGCTTGGACCCTACTATTTTCTACAACATGTTATAAACCTGGGAAAGTGCAGTAAGTCTTACTAGACTATGTCCAAAAAGTAAATGGAAGAACAGGGAAGCAATTAAGGCAAATATAGGATAAACCTAAACAAGTGTTATTATTTAATAAGCCTACATAAAGCGTAAAACTCCTCTTAAAAACAAACTGGAGCAGAAAAGATGAGTGTATTTAACCCCTGTGGCTGGAGGAGGCAAGCTTCCTTTGCTCTCCTTCATAAGCGACCCACTGCTTTAGACTTGGAACTTGGTGCTTGCTTGAGCCAGAAATATAAGAATGAGTTCCCTCTAGAGACAACTTAACCCTTTGCTAAATTATTACTTAAAGATGATAGTTTTTTCACATTCAGTGATTGTTTAGATTGTAATATAAAAGCAAGAGAAAATCATTTAGATGGACACAGTAAATCACAGAAGGTCAGAGTAAGCTGCAGATATTCAGAGGAGGCGTTGAATAGTCGATTTGTCTTAAAATTCAGTGTCTGATTTTGTCAGAATGCGAAAGATGATAAAAGAAACTAAAAGGTGTACAGTAAATTGTTTGGAGAGAGTTTGATGAGAAAGAATTGAATGTGTTCATTATAAAAGAATTACAGTGTATCAAGATACAATAATTAAATGGTCACAATAAGTTGCAGAAGGCCAGAGTAAGTTGCAGTTAATCAGAAAGGAGAAGTGAATGAATTCAGTAGACGAGAAGGATTACAGCATAAGAAATATGAAAATCTGTAAGAATCGCTCCTCACTAACTGCCAAAACCTGTCTTTTATGAAAATTGACTGAGGGGAATGGAGGAAAGTGAATTAACCATATAGCTTCATTGGACTCATAAAAAGCCTCGAAGTTGTTCTCTCAGAACAAGAGTGAATTCAATCAATATGGACTTTAAATATGGTATCTGCATTCTAACGAGTGCAATTAATAGAAAGAACTCCAGGGAGCAATCCAAATCTGTTCCTATATCAAAGGTGACCTCAGCCCCACATCATTTTCACTGCCTTCTCTCTTCTGTACTTCACAGCTTGAGATGAGCTGTTGTAGTGACTTATGAACTTCTTCCCTGTTACTATCTCAGATCAATGGTATCTGAGAAAAAGCATTTGTATTAGATCTACCTCTGCTCTTTAGCTTGGTGGAAACAGGCTCTGTTTCATTCTAATTTCATTTCCTAAACTAACTCTTACCTTTACTAGAGCCCTTGTTATTGA
This sequence comes from Echinops telfairi, assembly GCF_000313985.2. NCBI lineage: Eukaryota > Metazoa > Chordata > Mammalia > Afrosoricida > Tenrecidae > Echinops > Echinops telfairi. Next base: position 1,398,310 of record NW_022103940.1, on the reverse strand, counting down.
TAATCCTACCGCTAATTTTTTATTGGCCTATTCCTATTAAACACTCTAGTAAAGTTTGTGTTTTCCAGGTTTCAATGGTTTCATTTAATGACGGTGATTTTGGGTGTTAGGCTACAAGTACTTTCCTTGAAGATGACCTGTCCACTATTTGTCGGTTCTTTTCTCCATCAGGCAAAGGGATAAAGAATAGGACCATGAAGAAAACGGACTCATAGGGCAATGGTGTCCCCTATGACCTTGAAACAGGCAGATTCGTCTTCGTCCATTTTCCCCAAATTATTTGGGATCCTACTCTCTTCTAGGTCAGAATGACAGGGACAGAATAGGGGCTTGTGCTCTGCTTGCTTAGAAAATGAACAAAAGACCCTGTGAAACAAGATATGAACAAAGAATTTTGTGAGAAGTGTTCTTAGGTTAAACAAACACAGAGAACGATTAAAAATTACCTCTAAAATGGGGGTTTGGGAAACCCTTAAGCCCCTTACCTTGAGCTAAACAAAGAACAAGGGTCACTTGGGGACCATTGAAAAAACTAGACAAACAAGAAGCTGAAGATTTAAGACAGATTAAATGTGATTGGGAACATCAACATACTTGTGTTATTGCTTTATCTTATAATGCATTTCTACATTCTTGGGAATTAGTGAGAAAAAAACAAAGAAACAGAAAACAACTTGCTATTATTCAGGAAGAAACTCAAATTTTCTACTCTTAAAACTTTGCAAGATAGTTTTCAATGCTTAGATCCTAATATGGGGTTTCATGGAATTCATTTGCAAATGTGAGAAATTGCAATCATTGTAACGATTTTGGTTTTTTTTTCAGTCTTAATCCTTTGACTTTACTTTCCAACTCCATGTTCGGCAAAAGACAATTGACTCATATGCCATCACAGTAACAATATTACCACCTGCTTTAATAATAAAGAACGGGGAGATGTGGGGAAACATTGCCCTGTTCCCCTTGGGGGGAAGGCTTGGGTGCAAAGACTGTGAGTAAACCTTGAGTGTATAACTGTTTGCATGTTTCAGGATTTCAGTGCAAACACTAAGTGATAAGAAGATTCCTTGCTGGAGACAAAAATTACTCCATCATGTCAAAATGTGCTCGCTTGCCAGAGTGTTTGTTAATCATACAAGAATGTTTGTTAGTGTGAGAATGTTTGTTAATTATTTATCATGAAAACATCTTGTTTTTGAAGTCATTTTTCCCTACTATTGCCCCTGCATTTGAACTTTTGTAAACTTTCTCCTTTGGCATGCATATAAAACCAGGGAGCTGAGAAACTCAGGAGTGTCTTCTCTCTCTAAAATCCCTCTCCCTTTCTCTCATGCCTCAATCACAAGCCTTGGGTCGTTATTATGTATATCTCAGGTAGCTCCCAGCTGGCTGGAATGCTACATAACTCTACGCCATTAGTGTTAGTATTGATAGTTTGTAATTATTAGTAAATGGAGTATTGCTAATCCATGGCATGAAGTGGCAATGTTAATATGCAAAAAATCACCAACAACAAATGAAATGTTGGTTTGTCAGTCTGGGTATACTAGAGAAACAAATTTATAGACACTCATATGAATATATGAAAGAGATTTATATACAAGAGCAATTGAATATTGAGAAAACATCCCAGCCCAGTTCAGATCACATTCGTAAGTCCGATATTAGCAACTATGTCGGATACTAATCTATAAATTCCTCTTAAGACTCACGTAACATGTGCAATGACACCAAATGCAAGAAAATCACATGCCATTGGATGAAGTCTTGTGGATACAGGGACAGTGGAAGCATCTCAGTGGTAGCAGGGGCCTCCACTTCGCTCTTCCAGCTCAGGGCCCTAGTGTAGCTCCATGTGTCTTGTCAGCTGCAATGTCTCCCAGGGAGTAAACCTTGGCAGTAGAGAGGCTCCAAGGGAGTGAGCAAGTCTCCCACCTCCAGTGAGCCATGCATCTCCTTAGTGACCCAAATGAGGTCACCAAGCCGCGACCTGATTGACAGTCCAAACTCCACCCCTTCACTTCCACATCTCAAATTGACAACAGAATATGTAACTACCGCAGTGAGGAGTGAAGCTCTGGGTGATCAATTGTTTTGTATTTTAAACAATCTCATTAGGATGAGACATGTAGGGAAGCTGGTTGGTTGTTACTACTTACAATAGACAACATGGGTAAAGCAGTGTTTCTCAACCTATGGGAAAGCGACCCATTTGGGAATCTAACAAGCTTTACACAGGGGTCACCTAAGACCTTTGAAAGACACATATTTCTTAGGATGGTTTTAGGAACCGAGACACTGCTCTTCTATCTGTCTCCAGAAGGGTCTGCCCACATACAGATACACCCACATACAAGTACCCGGCGTGGTAACTTCATTGCGCCAACCCCATCACCTACACCCCATACAAATACAGGTGTATGTGACAGGGTTGGCACCATAATGCACTTATGCAGACCAGTCACACAAGTGTAGAGGGCAGCTCCTGTGTAGAGAGCAGCTACTCTGTTAAAAGCAGCTACTGTGTTGAAAGCAGCAGTGTTAGAGGTAAAATGACACTGCATGAATTGTAATTACTGGGTAAATATAAAATCCTGTACTGTAAAATCATCAACTACTGCAAAAATATATAGAAATCTCTACCATGGGAACTTAATCTGGATGTTAATGGGTCTTTTTATATTCAGCTGTGGTTGATGTTAATACTGCCCCCTTGTAATAGTAACAAGTATGTAAAAAATACAACACAGAGAATGGTAAATCATAGGAAACTTTAGTGAACTGTATTGACTGAACTATGTACCCTGTGTATTATTAAAGCTATTGTTATATATTATTTTCATTGGCAAACCATGCCATGACAATGGATCATGTAGAGAAGAATGTTGAGAAAAGAAAATATAGTGAGGACTTTTTACAGTATGGTTTGACCTCAATAATTACAGCAGGAATTGAGAAACCACAATGTGTTATTTATTGCAAAGTTCTATCAGCTGAATCTATGAAGCCAAACAAACTAAACCGCCATTTTGATAGCAAGCATCCAAGCTTTGCCAGCAAGGATACCAACTATTTTAGAAGCAAAGCTGATGGACTCAAGAAAGCCAGACTTGACACTGGTGGTAAGTACTGCAAACAAAATGTGGCAGCCATTGAAGCTTCATATTTGGTGGCACTCAGAATCGCCAGTGCTATGAAACCTCACACCATTGCTGAGGATTTACAAAGACATTGTTTGAGTTATGATCAGAATGGAATTTGTTATGAAATTGAGTGCAATTTCCTGATCTAATGACACTGTCGGCAGAAGAATAGATGACATGTCTGCTGATATTCTTGATCAGGTAATCCAGGAAATTAAATCTGCTCCACTTCCAATATTTAACATCCAGCTTGGTGAATCTACAGACGTTGCAAACTGTTCACAGTTACTGGTTTATGTGAGGTAAATTAATGATGGTGACATTAAAGATTTAAAGAAAAAAAAATTTTTTTGCAACCTCTTGCAATGACAACTACTGCTTGTGATGTACTTAACACAGTTGGTTCATTTCTGAAAAAGCATAAGATCTCTTGAGAAAAGGTTTGTGGTGTTTGCACAGATGATACTCTGGCTATGCTAGGATGTTAATCTGAATTTCAACCTTTGGTACTGAATGAGTCACCAAAAGTCTTCGGAACTCACTGTGTGATTCATCAGCAAATATTAGCAATGAAGACACTATCATAAGACTTACAAGAAGTAATGTAAAGCGTCATATGTTCTGTCAATTTTGCAAAAGCAAGCACTTTAAATGGTCAACTGTTTCCACAACTGTGCAACGTCATGGGTGTGCCCAAGAGTGCCCTATTATCTCACTCTGAAGTGAGAAGGTTGTTGAGAGGAAAAGTTTTAAAACATGTTGAGCTTCGTGATGAATTCAAATGTTTTTAATCAGAAAGCAAGACCATAGTTCGAAGCACTTTTCAGTGATAAAAGTGAACTGCAGAAAATAGGTTTCTTAGCTGACATCTTTGCCATCTTGAATGAGTTAGATTTATCACTGCAAGGACCAAATTCAGCAGGCCTCAATTTGTCTGAAAAGATCCGATCATTCCAAATGAAACTTCAGCCTTGCCAAAAAAAATGCAAAAACGCATGAAAATAAAATTTACATGTTGCCTACCTTATCTGCTTTCTTTGAAGAACATAACATTGAACCAGGCAAAAGGATTATGATGATTATTTCTGTGAAAGAACACTTGCCCATGCTTGCAGACGAAATTTCATCATACTTTCCAAATCTACCTGACATCCCATTTGCACTTGCCCGAAGCCCATTCACAGTCAAAATTGAAGAGGTTTCCAAGACAGCACAAGAGGAGTTCATTGAACTTATTAACAGTGATGCAGCGAGAACTGATTTCTCTATTATGCCAGTTACAAAATTCTGGATCAAGTGTGTGCAGTCACATCCTGTTCTGTCTGAGACTGTGTTGTGCCTTCTTCTTCCATTTCCAACAACATGTCTTTGTGAAACAGGTTTTTCCAGCTTGTTTGTTTTCAAGTCTAAATACAGAAGTAGACTTGTTGTGGAAAATGATCTTTGTTGTGCTCTTACTAAGACTGGCCCGCGAATTTCTGATCTGGTGAGAAAGAAGCTATCTCAAACTTCACACTAATGGTGACTTTTTACGCATACTATCACAAAATGTGGCAATGTAGTTTATTGTTGTTATATTAAGACTGTTACCCATGCTACACCATGCTTAAAGACAAAATATCATTTATTTGTAATTAGAAATAAATATTTCACATATATAATTACACATTGTTTTTGTGATTAATCACTATGCATTATGTTCAACTTTTAACAACGAAAATACATCCTGTATATCGGATGTTTACATTATGATTCATAACAGTAGCAAAATTACAGTTATGAAGTAGCAATGGAAATAATTTTACGGTTGGGGGTCACCACAACATGAGGAAATTTATGAAAGGGTCGCGGCACTAGGAAGATTGAGAACCACTGAAGTAAAGGAAAGAGATGAGTTCAGGAATTAAGAGTCAAAACTCACTTGCCATATAAAAGGCCTTAAAAGTATCCATTTGTTTCCCTGAATAAAGCATTATTTCTGACAGTAACAGTGTTGCCAACAGTATTGCCAAAAACTAAACCAGAGCCTTATCATAAGAGTGGCTGTAGTATTGTGCCAACTGAATCCTCAACCTCAAATGATATCCGGTGTTAACGTGTGGGCATAGATTGGGAAGAAAAGGGACTCATTTAATACAAAAATGATGAACAAGTTTGTGGGGAGAGAAACCTGTCTGCAGACAGCTATGTTTGTCATTTTATGTACACCAAGCTTGAGAGTAGGGACTACCTTAATTGAATTAAGACATTTAACTAAAATGATACTAGTTGAGTCATGTTATCATAGGCCTAGTCTTTTAGAAGAGTGATTGTTCTTTGGGAAAAAAGAAATAATCAGACTTTTAGAGATTATCAGACACTGTCTCTGATGGACACTAATCAGAGAAGAGAAAAAAATATTTGAAAAAGTTATCTGAACTAGTCAGAGTAAGAACATATGGAAGTCAAGTTATTAAAGGAGTATTATATCAAATTAATCTCACAGTGGGTCCTCAAATCCACCCTGTAGCATTTTCCCCAGTTCTACAAAGCATAATGGGAATGTACATACTCAGTAACTGGCAGAATATCTATATTGAGTACCAGCGATGTGGAATAAGGACTATTATGGTAGGAAAAGCTATGGAGAAACCATTAAAACTATCTCTATCTAGGAAAATAATAACCCATAATCAATATCACATTCCTGGGGGAATCAAGGAATTGAAGGATTCAGGAGGTGATTCTCAAAACATCCCCATTTAACTTTTCCATTTGGCCCATGCAAAAAAAAACAAACAAACCCAGATGGATCTTGGATTACAACAATCAACTGCAATAAACTTAATCAATGAGACAGTTAACATTTTTTGTGCCAACATGGTCAATGAACACATGTGGGATTAATTGAAGGGAGGAGAGATAAATGGCTCTGTGAGCCTCGCCTTTCTAATTCTCGGGGCTCTTGCTTTCTGATGGTCTGACCAGGGTGCAGCTGCCTTAGCCAGTTCCCTGCTTCAGCTGGCAAGGCTCATTTCCTGCAAGACATCCCCAAGGGGAAGCCACAAAGACCTACCCCGATGCAGCCCTGGGCGCTGGAGCAGCCATGTGGAGACCCTTGCCAGTGCTTAAATGCTTACACATTCACTGATTCTGCTTTCCACCTGTAGTCGGCGTCACAGTGTGTGTTTTGTGAGATGGAGGACTTTGTGGATTGGTGTCGGACATATGGGTTAATATTGGATTTGTGGGCTTGGGCAGCACTGGGTTGGGATGTTTTCTTGATGTGCACTTAACCTTTATGTAAAACTCTCTCTTGTACATGAGATTCTGTGGATTTGTTTCTCTAATGTACCTAGACTAACACACTCAGCAAGCTTTGCCTCTCTTGTCTCTTACACTTTGATCATCAGACCAGTGTGCAGCTGCCTTGCTTGTTCTGTGCCTCAATTTGCAAACTATACTACCTGTGGGACACCTAACCCATGGACTGTGTCGCTGTAATTTGAGGTTCCTTCAAGACCTGCTTCACCACACCATTGGAATTTACATCTCTTGAGCTGAGGACTGTCAGACCCTGTCATCTGGCTGACTGTTGGTGACCTGCCTTGCTGTTTGCTGCCTGTGCCGGGATAGCCTGAGTTGCTCTACAGAGGACTACCAAGAGGCCCACAAGACTTGAAGGACTGCCAGTGTCTCACAACTGTCTCACAGGAATGAGTTGCACTGAGCCATTTGTATTGCTTTATAATTTAATTAACTGTTTATTTCTTATGTTATATATCTATCTGTATAAATATATGTAAAATTATTAGTGTTCTGGTTTTGTTTCTCTAGAGAACCCTGTCAAACACAATCAGGTATTGACTCAATTACAGCTTCTTTTCTAGATGTGGTTTAATTGCTTGAGTAAATTAATGTTTTTCTTGGTTCCTGGTTGCAGCTATTAATCTCATCAATGAGCTTTTCTCAATTGCAGTTTTGAAGGACCACCAGAAGCTTTTTGCCTTCAGTTGGCAAAGGAAACAATATATTCTCACAGTTATCTCTCAGTATCTTTCAAATACTATGACATATTTTAATCCGTGAGGCACTTGGCTGCCTTTCCCTTCCACAAACTGTTACACTATTAAATCATATCAAAGACATTATTCTAATTAGACCTCATACGTAAGAAATATTAATGACTATTGTGGTAGCCACCTAATCTGGTGTCAACTTAAGGATTAAGAGTGTAGGGGTGGAGTCTAGACTGTCAGTCTGGAGATAGCCAATGAGACTTCTGTGTAGGCATGACCTTCTCCTGAGAAATCTGGGAAATCTGGTACTTCCCGGAAGACATCTCTCTCTCTGCTTCTCCGTGGTAGACATTGCAGGTGACAAGACCTCTGAAGTTGAAGCAGCCACATAGAGACCCCTGCCAGTGCTGAGATTCTTACAACGCCACCGGATTGAAAGACTTTCTACCCACTGGCCTGTGATTTTCCTGCATTCAGCAACACTACATGTGTTTCATGAGTCTGAAGTGGACTTTATGGATTGCTGTCAAACATATGGGCTAATGTCGGACTTATGGACTTGATCTGAACTGGGCTGAGATGTTTTCTCAATGTTCAATTGCTCTTGTGTATTAACCTCTCCCTTACATACAAATGCGTGTTTATGAATTTGTTTTTCTAGTCTACCCAGACTACCACAACTATAGACTTATTGGTAAAAGTCTCTATGAGGGTGGGTAATTACCTCCCCCACAAATTCAGGTGCCTTCCAACTCAGAAAAAATTTTAAGTGTCTCATAGTATGAGGTATGTTGAGATATTCCTAATAAAATGAAGCATAATTTATTGCATATAGACCCTTTCACAACTGAAAATTAGGCACAGCACCTAGCAGCCCATTCTAGATTTGGAGTGAAACATCCCTCTCATTTGGGTATGCTACTCAATCATATTTATCATACGAGATCTTTATGATCAGTTGACTAAGGAAGTGAAAACTTATATTTGCTTTATATATGGTCTGCACAGTATACAGCTGCCACTCAAAAGTGGACACCAGCAGCACAACAACCCCTTTCTGGTCCACCCTGAAGAACAGTGGTGAAAGGAAATATTCCTAATAGGCAGAAGTTGATCCGTGTGCATAGTTGTTCATTGTGCTTGCAAGAAAAATATTCTTTATTCTGCTTCATGGGCCAATATTGGTGACAAGGAGGTGCGAGGAAGAGGTCTCTGAATCGGCAAAAAAATAAGAAGAACATATTTGTGTCTCATGCAAATTCCAACCAAAATGTGACCACTGCAGAGGAGAATCATGACAATTAAATGGATAGGATGACATATTTTGTGGAAACATATTTTGTCATTCTCTTTCCCAGCCACTCCTGTAATTTCCCAATGTACTCAAGCAATGTGGGCATATTGGCAGAGAAGTAGATCATGTGTGGGCTCAGCAAATTGGACTTCCACTCAATGAGGCCTCCTTAGCTACTACCAATTCTGAGTGCCCAATTTGCCAGCAGTATAGGCTAACACTGAATCAGAGCTATGAAACTATTCCCCCAGGGAAATTAACTGAAAATTTGGCCACAAATTGATTATAAAGGACCACATCCATCATGAAAAGAGAAGCACTGTGTTCTTTCTGGAATAGATATTTTGGATAAGAATGGTCTTGCCTGCACGCAATACTTCTGCCAAAAGTGCCATTTACGAACTTACAGAATGGCTCATTCACTGGCATGTATCCCACCCAGCATCATCTGAGGTCATAGGACTCACTTCAAAGCAAATGAAGTATGGCAATGAGCCCATGATCATGAAATTCATTGGTCTTACCATTATCCCCACCATCCTGAAGTGGATAGCTTAATAAAATGATTAAATGGCCTTGTAAAGACATAATTACAGAACCAGCTAGGTGGCGATAGCATGCATGATTGGGGAACTATTCCCAGGCGGCTTGATATACTGTAAATCAGCATTCAATATATGGTGTTGTTTATCCAATAGCCTGGAACCAAGGGATGGAAATGGGAGTGCCATCACTCACTATTTCTCCTACTTACCTACTTGCACCATTTTGGTTTTTGTCTGTGGTGGAGCGAATTTTTGTTTTAAACATGCCCTTTCTACATAAGTTTCTAGGAGGCTTGGTTGCATAGTGGTTATGTGTTGAGTTGCAAATCACAAGGTCAGCCATTAAAAAACACTAACTGCCCCACAGGCAAAAGATAGGGCTTTCTACTCTAAAGAGTTATGATCTCAGAAATCCACATGGGGCACTTTGACCCTCTCCTTAGGGTTGCTATGAATCAAAATTGGCTTGATGGCAGTGAGAGAGTTAAGACTCCGTAACTCCTACCAAGGGATTGAATGGGACTATGCAAATAGGGTGGGTGTCACACTAATAGAAAGGGTTGAATGGTAATAGAATTTCCATTACCACTCCATGGCTGTAACTATGAGATATCTAAGAAGGGAAGGGAGAGGGAGGGGAGCCCTAGGAATAGAATATTTGAAATATCTGTCTGATGTGGAGGAGGGTGAGACTGGAGACACCAGAGGAACACCATGGAGACTTGGGAACTGTGAGATAGCAACTGACAGGCATCCTGCTCAAAGAAGACCAAGGCCAAGGGACCATGTGGCTGAGAGACTGTAGACTAGAAATAAACTTGATTGATGATGACTAAGGAGAGGTGTTGCTATGGGCCAATGACAGTATCTGCATTATTTAATGATTCTAACTTGTGGTAATCTACTAACTTTGTGACCATTGCAACATAGATGTATAGTGCTTTGGGAGGAATGGTTGGTGTCAGAGTAGGCATGGAGGAATGTTTAATCCCTGCCTCTTAGCAATAAGGAAGCTACAGGAGATCAGATCTGGCTTCCCGTGCTATTTACTGCACTGCTCCTGTGAGTTCATGCTTTTCAAGTCTGGAGGCCTTAGTTTAAAAGGGTGGCATACTCTCAGAGGCACAACACTAATTCTGATGAAATGTAAGTTTAAAAATTCCTCCTGGTAACTTTGGTTTCCTCATGGTTCTGGATTAAAATACAAATAAGGGGGATACTAACCTGAGTGGTGTGATTGATCTTAGTTATTAAGAGGAAATAAGATTGATATTATATAATGGAGATACAGAAAAATATGTCTGGAATTCAGGAGATTCTTTAGCATGCCTTTTAATACTGCCATGCTCTGTAATTAAAGTCAATGGGAAAGTAGAGTAACCCAATTCTGGGATCACCGCTAATGGTCCAGACCCTTCTTGGATGAAGGTGTTGACCACCCCACCAAGCGAAAAACCATGACCAGCTGAGGTGTTTACTGAAGGTAAATGGAATGTGGAATGAGTAAGGAAACATGTAGTTCTAAATACAACCTATGAGTACTGTTATTGTGCATTTATGAAAATAAGATGAAATTTTTGTAGTGCATTTTCAGTTATACATGTGTTAATTGTATTATGTTAGCCAAAAGTATGACTTTATTTATTTTTTTAGTTAGAGATTATGTATAGTTTAAGAGATGTGTACAGGTGCCACATTGACAAAGGGTAGAATGTGACAGGAATTTTGCCACCTTGTCAATAGTTTTGTTATTTATGGCCTAGTAACTTCCCATAAGTCAATCTGCTGTGAGCAACCAAAAAAATTGTTAGAAGATTATTGAGGAACTCAACCTCCTTACTCAGGTCACAGCCCTGATACAATTACAAGGAAGTTTTGGGGGGATTGTGGCCAAGTTCCTATACAAAGGACACTGTAGAAAACCTTGCTTGCTTTTTATTTTGTCTGAATCTTGCATCTTTCTCATCTTACTTTGGTCCTTTGAACTTAAACCAAAGGCCTGCCATATTACCTGCCAATTTCGGGAGTCATCAGCAACATGCCATCTAGTCTGCTGACCTTGGACAGATGAGTCGCTATAGTCACAAGCCAGACCGGCTGATGTTTGATTTACTCACTGCTGCAGCCGCTATTGTTCCTATCAATACTGAGTCCATCAGTCCTTGAAGCTACGTGTGTTAATAGAAGCACCAAACTTAATATCTAACCCATGAACTTGAAACTGTGCTGGAGTTTTCTCCTTCTACAACTGTTTGAACCATTTTCTTGATCAATATATATCACTGAGTTTGGTTCTCTTGAGAATCAAGTCTAATACAATATTGAAACAACCCTAAATATATAACAAGGAATATACAACTTCTAATTCCATTTTTTACTTCATAAATATCAAAAAAGAAATTCTCACAATATGTTAGGAGTGAAAAAATGAAATAATCTTAGAAGTTTTATTGTGGAATAATATAGTTTGAAGTTGGAAACACTAAGTAAAAATACAAAGTACTCTACTGATTGTGTGGAGTCTAGAGATTTTAGTAAAAGAGTACAAAGGGAACTTAGGGTGTGAATGATTAGTTGTATGTAAAATCAGCATCAGCTTTGAAATATTTTGATAGTATTTGTTTAGAAGAAAGTGAAAATGCCTCTAGGTAAACACCCTAAACTGGTTCTTGTATGCATGATTAGAGTCATAAACACGCTCTTCCTACGAACAAATTGTTTGTATCCTGAACTTTTGTGCCCTAGGAATGCATGTTGAGCCTTAAATTTTATGACTTGGCACAAGTGCTTCCATTTTGAAACTTTCTATTTATAACAGCAATAAAGGTGGTAAGATTAGCCATGTTAATGGCAGAAAACAGAAAATCAAGGCAGTCTAAGCATCCTTTCCCAGGTTTCACTATATAAGCAGAATCATACAATAGTTACTGATTTGCCTCTGACTTATTTTCCTTTGCATACTATTTTCAAATTTAATATATGTAACATGTATTATATGTGTGATAATTTCATTTTTACTTCTACATATACTTTTATTTCTATATACATTTTAATGATATATATATATATATATTTATAGACCACAATTTGTTTATTAATCTATTTCTAAATATTTGGCTTGTTTTTCATTTTTAGAAAAATAATTTGTGAATAATACTGTACTGATATGTGTCATAATAGCATCTACTTGCATCCATATTTTAGTATTTGGGGGTATACATTTAGGAGTACAATTGCTATGTTCTATGGTCTGTCACTGCCATTAAGACGATTACAACTCAGAAAACTTATAGGACAAGGTAGAACTGGCCCTGTGGGTCTTTCAAAACTGTAACTCTTTACAGGAGTCAAGAGCCCCATCTTTCTTTCACTTAGTAGTGGGTGGTTTCAAAATGTTGAGCATGTGGTTAACAGACCGACAAGTAACCACTATACCACCCGGGCTCCCTATATCACATGGTAGTTCTAATTTTAACTATTTTAGGTACTGAAAAACTGTTTTCACAGCAGCTATAACATTTTGAATTTCTACCATCAATGAGTAAGGTTTTCAGTTTCTTGACATCGTTGCCAACACCAAATGAATAGTGGTTTTTGATCATTGATATTCTAAGGAAGATGAGAGGGTATCTTGGTTTTGTTTTGATTTGAATTTCCTTAATATTTAATATTTTTGAACTCCTTTTCTCTATGCATGTTGGTCATTATTATATGCTTGGAGAAAGCTATATTCAACTATTGTGCGTATTTTCATATGCATAATTTGCAAATATTTTTCCCACTCTGTAGGTTATATTTTATTTTACTGCTTTACTTTCTCAGGCTTTGATGTAGAAAAAAAGTTTGTTTCTTTGTTTAATGAAATCCAATTTAACAAATTGTCCTCTGATGCTTATGCTTATAGTATCATATCTTGGATTTTTAGTTTATTGTTATGCTTTCTTCTTTTTTTTTCAAACCATTTTATTAGAAGCTAATCCAGGCATCATACCATTCCACAGTACAATGACATCAAGCAATGTAGTACAATCTCTACCACAATCAGTTCTATAATATTTTCTTTCTTCTTGAACTTCTTGATATCAAATCCCCCTCTCCCCCCACCACATTTCTCCCATCATACCCCCAGGAACCCTTACTCTAGTTGTTGTCTCTATAGGTTATTATACCTGGATTGATTAATTTTGAATTAAATTTGTATGCAATTAGAAATAAGGGTTCAAATTTATATTTATTTATTTTTTGTTATATAGTTTTCCCCAGAACATTTTATTCAAAAGACAATTATTTCCCCATACAAAACTTGGGAATTTTGCAGTAAATAATTTTGCTATAAATATGTGGCCCTATTGCTTAACTCTCAATTGTTTTATATTTTTCCATTCTTATGACAGTAAATTTTGACACTGAGGAGTATGAGTTCTCTAGTTTTGTTCTTCCTTTTCAAGATGATTTAACTATGTAAGTCCCTGGAAATTCCTCAGTCATTGAGAAGGAAATTTTTCATTTCTGCAAAATAAAAACTTTTGCAGTTTTGATAGGGATTACACTGAATATGTAGAGTGTTTTAGGTGACATTAACATTTTAACAATTGTAAGTTTCCCACTTCATGAACATAGTATGTTTTTCAACTTATTTAGGCCTTCTTTAAATTCTTCAGCAATATTTTTTAGTTGTCAGCGAACAAGGCTTAAACATGCATTAAATTTATTTCTAAGTATTTTATTATTTCAGATCTTATTCTATATTAAATTATTTTTCATTCTTCCTTTTCACATTTTTCCTGATTTTTGATATATCATGCAACTTTTTTGTATGTGTTTATTAGCACTAATAGCTTTCTTCTTAATTCTGTTACCTGGAAGAGACTCAGAATTGCAAGCCTCTGCACTCCTTTGTTTTTGTCTTGCTTGCAAGAAAAAATTCAGGTGATGGACGAAATTCAGACATGAGTCAAATAAAAGGTTTGAACAGAAACAATAGACTTATTGAAAGTGGACACTTTGGAAAATAAGTTCAAAAGAGAAAGACTTCAATAGTCTAAAAGGCATGGCAAAACAAACTAGACCTCATACTCTGCTAATGGTGGACTTCCCACCATTGGCTGATCCTCTGTATGGTCCCTTCTCCTATCAAGTATGCATATTCTGACACCCAAACACCCCAAACATCTTGTGCTCTTGTCTCAGACCCCAAACTCAAGGGTATATTCAGTCATTGTAGGGATTGTGTGGAAATCCTCTCTTTCTACCCCCAGGCATTTCATGATATCCAATATCTCAGTTCTCTACCATTGATAAGGAAGTTGCTTTATTGTGCCCTTACATTGTGCTGGAGAGGTATGTGTAGAAGCCTGTCTCCTTCTCCCTTTAATGTTTAAGATTCCTACAAGTTTCCTTCTAGTTATCACCTCTTATCCCCTTGCCAATTTCTGACTAGTATACACACACACATATCTATGTCAAAGAAAACGTCTAAATAACCTATCATGAACACCACCCCATACAATAGTTAAGTTGCACAAGCTGTGGATTATGAGACTAACCATTTTGTTGAAATAAAGACCTTTCACAATGCAAGAATAAGGGCCAATGGGAACGCAGATTAGGAGCTGAAGTGAACCAACAGTTTCCCAACACCCAATCCCCATAAGACTTTATGTAATGGCCCTAGACATGGGGTTTCCTCAGATCTCAAGGCGACCTGCTTTGTAATTGAAGTGACCTGTACTTGTGAAATCTTTGCTCTACTTACTGTCCTGCCACACTGTCTATTCTTTCTGTCTCACATGCTGTTCCAATGACAAACCGCTCAGGACTTGACAACACCTCCTAGGGAGAAAACCCTGCAACATGGAATATCACCACATAACAATCACCACTTCTCTTTTCCCAGAATTCGTGTTGAGGCTTAAAATTAAGTGGGTGTGAGGAGTAGGGGGGTAGGGCGTTGTGGCCAGGGAGCTGGGCAACAGGAAAGGAAAATGAGAAAAAAATATGCATTTTAAAATGGCTTTCATTCTTATATTTCCCTTCCCATTTATATCAACCTTCCCCTGTGCCTATGCAAGCCATTTTCAATTTTTCTCTTGAAATGATATTTATCCCAGGGAAACAACATTTCATTTGTTTGGAATGAGACCCTTTAAATATGTTCGTTTTCAATATCAAAGGATAGATCTTCAGGCCACTGCAATAAAGGATTCTAATATTAATACCCATTCTAAATGTGAAACAAAGAAATGCAGGCAATAGTTCTGGTTTCCTATATATTCCATCAATAATGGCACTAGTAATGTTGAAAATATTGGAGAGCCTATAAAACCCATCCTTATTTAATAATAAAATCTTCAAATTGTAAAGCATGGTTCATCTGACCAGTATTCCAAAATCAGAAAGCTAAAAAAAATATCTAGAAGGGTCACTCACTGAATTGATATGTGGTAGAAATAACCTTCTAGTATTCCACACAATTCAAAAACAGACAGGTAAATCCCATTCCATACCCCAAATTGTTGAGAAAGTAATAAAAGTTAAAATAATTATCCTCTATACAACTGTAGAAAGAATGAAGCCATTTTTTATTTAATAAGCATTGGACTAGATCGGTGTACATAAGCAATATACTAAAGAGAAAGAAATATGATTAAGACAACCAAGCACATAAAATTCATTATGTACTTATCCTTTGTCTTCAATAAAAATAAAAACAATGCTTCTCATAAGTTAAAAATAAATATTAGAAATGTCTGTTGAATTCCAACAGAGAAAGAAAAACTAGGTACCATCCTTATCAATGTTTTCATTTCAAAGAGATGGCTCTAGTGCCCCTGCTTTGAAGAAAGACATTCATAGAGTGTAAAATTAAAAAGAGGCATATTTTGTTTTAAATAGTTTTACATGCATCTCAAAGGAAAAGATAACAAAATAAAAATTGTAAGATTTTAAAATAAAGTACTAAAAGACAAAAGAGAAAAGGTTCTTCATTTTGGCACTGAACTAGGTCCTTGCTATATAAATGAGGCTTCTATATAGGCCAGACTCCATTATTTTTTCTGTTTATGGCTTATTCTGAGCTGACTTTCAAAAGAAAACTAGGCAGCAGGAAACCTTCTTGCCATTGTCTTGTATCTCTTAAATCATCTTTTTGTAAATGCCTATCGATTAGAATTTTCCTGTAAATTCCTGGATCCTTTGTATTTAAACCCTGTGAAAATCTCCATTCACTGTAGTACTTTGGTGAATCTTTACAAGGTACTGCCAAATCCTGGATTGATTTGTTCCTTAAATCAACGTTAATTTTAACAGATTCTCCAGTTTTCACTTTGACATTTCGTGGTGTCAGAAGCAGGAAATACAAAGAAATCTCTTCAGCAGCCTCAAGAGGACAAGAACCTGAAGTTTCGGTGCCAACATGACACTATGGAACCCCATTCACTTCCACAGATTCTCAGGACTGGCTAGAGTAAATCCAAAATCAAACCTACAGCCATCAAATCAATTCCTACTCAGAGCAACTGCACGCTAGGGCTGCTGAGGCTCTCAATCTTTATGGGAAGGGAAAGACTTGTTATTCTCCCTCAGAACTGTTGGTGAGTCCTAACTACTGAATTCTAGGTTAATAAACCAATGAGTAACCCATTATGCCACCAGGACTGCTACACCCCTCTGAAACTTTGAGCCTCCACCTTCTTGTGTTGAATTCTTCAAAAATTTTTGAAATATTTTAGTTTTGCTTTGTTTCTTGCCTGATATGCTATATCTAATTTCAATGTGTCTTGCAAGATTTATTGTCAAGGCTGTCCTTTGCTAGTAGAAGTGGTGTGAGGTTCTGTTAGGTTTGAGCTCCTGGCAAGGAAGGGATGGTACACGTAGGTGGGCATCACACCTGGATTGGGCCATCTAGGCCGGGTGAATTTAATTAAGCCAATGGGGTCGATCGATGACCACACCACCCAATGGCACCCCTGAAAAGCCAGAGGTTTTGCTCTGGCTCTCTCCCAGTGGCTGCTGCACAATGCAGCATGGCCTGCAACTGTGCCACAGACTCTGTCTTGCTCATGTTCAATTTAGTATAAAACCTAAAACTGCTTCTAACTGTCACAAAACTCACTTGGATCACAAACCAGGCTTTGGCGTGAATTCATTCTCGCGGGAAACCATTGGCCAAGGTATATCTCTCCCACCAGAGAGAGAGAGATCTAACAGTTCTAGGCAATTTACTGTCTGAAGGGTTCAAATAAAGGGCATAGAAAAATAAATAAATAAATAAATAAACTTGCAGCCATTGAGTCAGTTCTGACTCAGGTCAACCCTATGGAATATGATGTCCAATAAATACTGACAAGGGAATTGTCATTCATGAAAAATAGATAAATATACCAGTGTGAGGATAAACAAGTTATAAAAAACAATGGGCTGCTCACCAGTCCCATGACAAGAACCCTGTAATAAGGCACATGTTAGTATAAACAATATACTGTCCAGGGCCCTTTCAGAATTGTGTTGACTATGAGAGCTCTAGATTTTAAATAAGCTTTAACCTTCTTGATGGCAAATGCCATATCTAGGAGCAAAATGGAATTCCCTTTTGGGATTCCTGCCTTATATATGGACAAATATCATGGCTCTGCTACCTGTTATTAAGTATCTGTTTGGAATTACCTCATTAAAGATCAACAAGAAAAGGGGTGGTGAAATTTTTGTTTTATTTTGTATTATCTAAGTTGAATTTTCTGCACATGCTTTTGTAAAGATAGGATCTTGATTTAAACAGAAAAATGGGATTTTTTTCAAACTGAGGTTTTCAAGTACTTAGCAGGCATTATGAGAGTAGAATTGCTTCTCTGCAGGATAATGTTTCAAAATGCATTAAACAAAATACAAAATTGTAATCCCAGATCGTTGTTCTAGTTACTCAAGTTGTCAATGTACCAGTTGCTTCCCTTCCTTTTCTGTTACCTCGCGTCTCTTATGCTACTAAACATTCCTCTACTTATACTTTATCTGAATTTATCTTTTACCCTGAGGAACTGACTGTAAAAATAAAGTGTATTCCTGAAATGACTTTTAAAATTTATCCCAGTAAGGATATTGTGGATCCTTCCTGTTACAATTAGTTGTGTGCCAATATGGTACCTGTAACATGGTACCAGGTTGTAGCCTGGTGAAATCCTTAGGTGGTGTGGCCTAGATATATAATGACTATGGAAACTTGTATCTACCTCTCTCCCTCTTCCCTTTCCTCCCTTCTTCCCCTCTCTCTCCCTCTTTCTCTTCTCATCGGTTGGACCAGTGCACTACCTCATCATATGTGCTATACTACTTGTGGGCCACCCCACAAGCCAAACCATCTGTGGACCATCTTACCATGCCATGCTGTCTGTGGGCAAACTCCACACATCTTGCCACACCTCCACACCAGCCACCTTTCCACAGCAACTTGCTTCACGACACTGCTACTGGCCTCTGCTCTACTTCGCCACCTTGCCTTCCTTCTTTTTGTTTCTTTGATATTTGGGCCTAGTGGCCATATGAGTTGGAAAGACCTACAGTATATTAACTGACCCAGGAAAGTTAAGACTGAGCTCTCTGTACTGTGGTGGACTGTTTTGCTGACATAATTCCTTTTCAGTATATTAAATTATACACTCATAAGTATCCTGGTTTTGCTTCTCTAGGGAACCCTGTCTAATGCACTCCCTATAATACTCCTTGGATATTCTGACAATTGTTAAATATTTTCCAAAATGGTTGGATGATCCTTACATATTTGTTAAGAATTTTTAAATTCTGTTGCTAAGTTCACAAGTATAGACTCCCTGATTTATTTTAACTAATCATTATAATACTTGGGCATGAAGAGTCCCAGTTGTAGTTCCAATAGGCTAAATGGAGAAATCCCAATGAAAATTAAATCTAGATCTAAATAAAATAGCTGCCAAACTGTTAGAAGATTCTTAGGCTGTTAAAAAAAAGATTGCTAAAGCCTCTTCCCAAGGTTTTGAGCCTAATAAAACTTTGAATCAAATTTACTATTGTAGGCAAACAAAATGTGAATATGCGTATGATTGCAGGTTAGATTATTTTAAATGTTTGCTGAGCATTTTGTGGTTGATCCATCATCACCTAAGGCTACAGAAGCACTTAATTTAGTATTCATATATATAACCAAAAGTATTCATATATATAACTGAGTTAGCTGATTACCCTGGCTGATAATCACATGTGGGGCTAATTGAAAGGTGGAGGGATAAATGGGTGGTGAGCCTAGCCTTTCTAATTCTCGGGTCTTTTGTTTTGTGATGGTTGCACCGGGTGCAGCTGCATTAGCAGTTCCCTGCTTCAGCTTGCAAGATTGTCTTCCCACAAGACATCCCCAAGGAGAAGCTACATGGACCTATCCCGATGCAGCCCTGGGTGCTGGAGCAGCCGTGTGGAGACCCCTGCTAGTGCTGAGATGCTTGTTCATTCACTGACTCAGCTTTCCTCCTGCAGTTGGGATCATTGCCTCTGTTTTGTGAGGTGGAGGACTTTGTGGACTGGTGTTGGGTAAATGGGTTAATGTTGGACTTGTGGGCTTGGGCAGCATTGGGTTGGGATGTTTTCGTGATGCACATTTTCTTTACATAAAACTCTCTCTTATACATGAGTCACTGTGGATTTGTTTCTCCAAAGTACCCAGACTAATACATATAACCAAACTGTGAACTGTCATATGTAATATGAAGGTCTTGATTAGATTGAAAGAAGTTCCCATCACCAAGTTTGTCAATTTAGTCTCAGACTTCAGAGACTAAACAAATCTCTAAGACAAATATGGGAAGAACTTTGCAATTAAAACCATTTTAATCTCCTAACCAGCAGAATAAATTAAAGCCCCATGGAAGCACTAAGCTCAACACTTATAATTACTGCTAGAGAGCAAGGCATTGGAAGAAGGATTGCTGTACGTTAAAGAAACAGCTGAAGAACAAACCTGGAAGGAGGGGTTTCAGGAACACATCAAGGAGAAATCATGTATATTAATGAGGAACCTTGCAAATACATGGACAGATGCTACACTCTCTACAATTAAACACCCATTTACAAAAGCCTCCGCCGTGGACTATTAAGACTTCCAGTTGTTGAGGATAAAATGTTCAATCAAACATTACTTCCTTCAAGACTTTTTTCTATTTCCCTTGGCCTTAATGAAGATTTACATGGCTTTCTACCTATCACTGACACTTCTCTTAATTTATTGGGCAGGTACCTTTTGTCTAAACTGACTTATATTATTTATAATTTTCAGGAAAAGGAGACTGCTTTAATTTCGATACTAAAGTGACTCAGAAAAATTAATAAAATCCTATGAATTAGGTAATGTTATCAGGAAAGCCCAGACTCTAGAAACAGATACAAATTTTGGTAAAATAGAAAATGAGTAAAAAAGAGGAATATGCTCAATGAGATGGATAGATAGCACTGATGTAACAATGGAGTCAAAGATAAAAATTGCAAGGATAGCACAGGACTGGGGAGTGTTTATTTGTTATAGAATGGATCAGTGTTGGTTGTAACTGACTTGCGAATGCATAGCAATAAGCTAAATTTGAACAAATGATGAAGTGGAAGAAAGCAGAATTGTTCTCAGTATCCACACAAAATTATAAGTATAGTTTAAACATGAATTTATCTTACCTAAATCATTTCATGTCACTATGTTAAAAGCTCTCCTTCAAGGACTCCATTTTGTATGAGATAAAATGATTAGAAATTTTAGTAAATACCAGTGAGAAAATTGTTTTAAAGCCACGGAGGATGTTACTTCTCATTGTCCTATATATTTTCATGACAACACAGTCAAACTTTTAAAATTTCACCTGAAAAATACTAACTTCTAGGTCTAAACCTCAAGAGCAATTTAATTTTACCCACCACCTACTTGCAAATGGTTGCAAATATGTATTGATTATGGTTTGCAGATTTTCACATCTGGTGAGAGGTCTTTTGTAGTCACCATGCTGCTACAACATCTGTAGCTAAGAAACTTTTTGAGTACATAATCTCATTTGGGGAGCACTCACAATTCTTCACAGACACAGGTTAACCATTTTGCTGAATGAGGAATTAAAGAAATATGTGAACTTTTTCCCTATATCTCAGAGACTTAATTACCATTACCATCCACAATCTTCTAGGCCAGTAGAAAGAATGTACATCACAGTAAAAACCAAATTAGTCAAGCTTACTGAGTTCATAAGCACATCTTGGGAAAAAATCCTTCCCTTGTCTCTTCTAAAGTTTAGGCTCACTTTATTTAAACCGCATAAATTAGCCCCAAATTATATTATCTATGACATCCTCTTCGTTTTCAACTTATTCTGATTCCAATTTCATCTAGCCTGGATTACTAAAATATTGTATTTTAGTGTTCTAAAGCGTACCTTTCACAAGTCAAATATGACAGCCTTAAATCATTAACATAAACATTCCTTAACATAGAAACAAATGACTATGTCTATTAGAAGAAGGACCAGTTAATATAAATTCTAGAGACTCAATGGAAAGAATGGATCCTTTTTGGTCCTTCTCAGTAACCCTTATTCTGAAAAATATAACAAGTCAAAACCTGGACCCACGTATTTCCACAGAAGGTAATTAAAGTACCCTCTTGTATTATCAATCAACTGAAGAACTTCAGCTAAAATTCTGACACAACTGGCTATGGCCAGGAACATACAACCATCTGAGACAGATGGCTTACCCAAGACCCTGAACGAGGCCTGAAAAAATAAACCTCTTCATTTTCCTTTTTTTTTTTTTACCTTCGTTACTAATGTTTTCCTAGATGGAGCAAACATTTATGCTCATCACCTAAAAATATTTAATTGTTGGATATGTGATGCCTTCCAAACTTCTGATTAGTCTGGTCTTCTCTCACATCTCTTGCCTCTTAAAGGATTTGATTGGGTTTCTTTTACTTTATGAATACAAAAAAATCATAGAAATAGTTCTTTATTACAGGAATTCACTATTACTAGATTTTCCCCATTGATTAATATCTCTTTTAAAATCAAAATGTAACCCAAGTCCGAACTTACCCTTTGTCTTAATACAACCCTTATTTTACTAAGTAACTAAAAATGAGTTTAGTAGAGAAAATTTCAAATCCAGAAACAGTATTTTTCCTATTGTTGTTCCATATCAACACCTGTGTTTTGAATTTGTCTAATTAACACTTCAAACAGGGAGATTAAGTCAGGTTGCTTCCTTTTGCTAGCAACCATCTAACCACCTCCATATGAGTAACTCCCAAGGCATATGGGATGGTATGTTAGGCAGGATTTCCTAGATAAGCCAAACTAGGATATAGATAGATTAGATAGATGATAGATGATAGATAGATAGATAGATAGATAGATAGATAGATAGATAGAGATACATATATATATACGGATAAATACATATAGTGAAAAGGAATATAACAGCAAATTAGTTCACACAGCTGTACAGAGAGTTCAGTCTAACTCACTTTCACAGAACAGTCAATGTACTGAAGGTCCTTCCAACTCACGCAGCCAAGGAAGATGAAGTGGTGAGGTGTTGCAGAGGCCAGTAGAAAAGCAGGTAGTGGTGGAGCCTCCATGGTGTAGGGTGTGAAGTGGCTGGCAAGAGGTGAAGCTTCTAGAGTAAGGTGACCAGATTTTAACATTGGTAAAGCGGGACAAAAGCGGGACACCATTGATAAAACTCATATCCTGGCAAAATAGCCACATGGCAGCCGAAAACCGTTTACCCTAACTTGTCGTGCATTCTTTCCAAAAATCAGGACTTTTAAAAAATGCCGCGGGAAGCGGGAAAATTGTTAAAAATCAGGACTGTCCCACCCAAAGCGGGACGTCTGGTCACCTTATTCTAGAAGGGTGGCAAGATGAATGGAACACAAGCAGCAGACATGGCAAGGTAGGGTAGTACTGCGGCATGGAACAGCGCAGCACAGGGACAGTCCACTGGTTTGGCCCACAGGTAGCACGTCACACATGGTATGGCAGGGCAGCTATGTCAGGCAGCACAGTTGATCCAACCACCAGGGCCACCAGGAAGAAAGAGAGGGGCCAGCCTCCAGCCAGCCATTTAGCTTAGCCACACCTCTTGATTGACAGGCTAAACACCCATATTTTCTTCCAGGTGACATTTTGGCACAAAAAAAAAAACTATCACAGATGGCTTCCAATAACTGAATGTGCTTTAGTCACAATATCACAAGTTATTGATTGGTTCACCATCAACTGATTATTAAGCTCAGGAATCTATTGAGTTATACCTAATAACAGCTTTTTATATGTTTAACAAGCCTTTGGCCCTGACTTCTACCTGATAGGAGTGGAAGCTTCACTCCTAGGTTTGAGATGGACTCGGGGATGAACTTTAACTGAATTTTATCAACAGTGTTAGGCCAGATTGTCTAGAACAGGGGTTCGCAAACTGTGGTTTGAGAGCCATGTGCAGGTTTTCTGTAAGTATATGTGTCTCTGAAGTAAAATTCAAAATTTTAAGGAGCTATTAAGATAATGGTGATTTCATTCGCTTGTAAAAATATATGTATGACACTCCAATGATTTTTAAATTATTCTAAGAGATAGAATTGGCTCTGCTATATCAAATGCTTGCTAGTGCCTACTCTAGGGAAACAAATTCAGTGACACTCATCTATGTGTAAGACTGAGCTTTTTATCAAGAAGGCATCCTAGCCCAGTCCACTTCCAGCCCAAAAGTCTGATGGAAGTCTACATGTCCCTTTTTAATTCATGTAGCAGCTTGCTATTGACACAGAATAGAGGAATGACAAACAAGAAAGTCATAGGTCTGAGGGTGCAAAGCTCCATGGATCCAAAGTAATGGAAATGTGGCAGAGTGCCCAGCAAGCAGGAAGACAATGGCACAGAGAGGGAGGGAGGACATTTCCAGTTTGTTCTTATAACATAGGCATACCCATAAGGAGGCATCATTAAGTTGTGACCTGACTGATAGGTTGGATTTCACCCCTGTTGTTACTGTTGTTAGCTGTCATCAAATTTGTTTCAAACCATAGCAATCATAAGCACAACAGAATGAAACATTGTGCAGTCCTGTGCCATTCTCATAATCATTCTCAAGCTTGAGCTCATTGTTGCAGGACTCCTTTTTTAAAAAATAAATTTTTGGGGTGCTTGTACAATTCTTATCACAATCCATACATCCATACATTGTGTCAAGCACATATGTACATTTGTTGCCATCATCATTCTCAAAACCATGCATGATGTCTTTCTCCAAGGGCTTTTCTTTCTTGAAAACATGTCCAAAATATGTAAGATGAAGTCATAACATGCGTACCTCCAAAGGAACTCTGGCCCTATTTCTTCCAAGACTCATTTGTTATGCTTTTAGCAATTCATGGTAATTTCAATATTCTTTGCCACTGTGCTAATTCAAAAATTAATTATTCTTCACTCTTCCTTATCCAATATCATAGTTTGAAATGCTTATGAGACAACTGAAATTACCCTGACTTAAATTAGGCACATCTTACTCCTCAAATTAACTGCTTTGGTAATTAGTACTCTAAAGTGCAGCAGATTTACCCAATTTAAAGCATCATTTGATCTCTGGACTGCTTCCATGAGCATTGATCATGGACTCAAGCAAGATAAAATCCTTGACAACTTCAAACGTGTTTGGGTGTTTTTCAGTTTTGTTTTGTTTTCTCTTAATTTTGGGGTTCTACTGTGGTTCATTGTTGTTTAGTATGCATTGCAATACAGCTGCTAGTGGTTTGTGAGCTGCTGGCTTCTGTAGAAATAATTGATTCTGTCTAGTGACATGGGAGAAGTGTAATAAGAGTCAGATAATATACAGTCAAGAATTGGGAGAGAGATGGGTAAGTGAAGTGTGGTAGTTACACAGTGTCACGTCAACTTGAAGATATATAAAAGTGTAGGTGTGGAGTCTAACCTGTCAATCAGATCATAGCCTGTGGTGCTTTTTTGTGGGCATTGCCTTCTCATAAGGAGGGCCCTGGGAACCTCCCCCATCTCTCTTTGCCTTCACCTACCTAGTGGTGAGTTACTTTTGAACTTGCCTGAGCCCTGTGATGCTTCCGCTGCCAATAGATCCACAAGACTTTGTACCCCCTAGCCTGTGATCTTCTTGCATCCGGAATCATTGCATATGGCTTTGTAAGTCTGAAGAGGGTCTTATAGACTAGTACTGGACTTATGGACTTGATCTAGACTGGGCTGGGATGTTTGCTTGATATAAAATTGCTTCTTGATATAAAGCTCTCCCTTACACATATATGAATGTCACTGGATTTGTTTAACTAGTCAAACCTATCTAACACATTATGGTACCTGGGGAGTGGGGTAATAGAGAAACAAGTCATGAAGATGGAAAATGGATGCTTGTCTGACCTTTATCTTATGATAGATTTTCCTCTTTGGCTAGTTGGATGTTAGCTAGGACCACACTGTTTACTCGATTGTTTCCTGGGGAAAAAAAAAAACAAAACATGGGAAGTGAAGGTTTTGATTCCTAGAAGTTGTCTTTGGTTATGCCTGTCTGAAATTGTGAAAAAGAATGTGATAAATGTAAATTTTAGCTCAGGGGGAGAAATTGCCCTTTGAACTTCTCTGAGACCAGGCTGCTTAGCCAAAATAGCTGCCCAAAGGCCAGGCTCTATCTTGATGCAGCCAGAGGTCTAAGGCCATATTACATTTGAATGGGATAATTTATAGAAGAAAGGAGTCAAATTTGACTGTTTTAATTATGTGTTTAGGATCTGGCTAAACTAGGAATATACTGATTTTTTTCTACCTATTGTTATTTGTATAATGTGTAATAGAAGTTATGATTTGGATATATTAATAGAGAATTTGTAAGCATACCACCTTCAGTCATTACATTGGTTCTGTTAAATGGGTATAGAATACACCTGCAAAGAAAGCTTTGAACAGATAAGTTCCACCCAGTGCTCTGGACATTTGCATTTGAAGAGACTTTCCAAGATTGCTGTTAGCAGACTGAAGAAAAAAAGAAGCTATTTGGCCTTTTTGAATTTTGAACTAGTGGTTTGTTCCTGAAGCTGGAAAAATCTGGAGCCATGAAGAAACTCTCCGCTCTAGGACTCAACGTTAAAGGGAGCCAGCAGACAGCCTGAAATGCTCTATTTGTGACAACCTGGATCAATTTGTTGAGTGGAAGTGGGAGAAAAGCAGCAATAGAGAGACACATTGAGTCTGGTCTCTGACACCCATGGACCTGGTTCACAGGTTATAGAGGAGAGATGAGAGGGGTTGGCGCGTCTGAAGTTTAAAAAAGATAAGATTTTTGAGTCTGTGAAGTGGTGCATACTGCTGCCAGCTTTATGGACAACCTGTCCTCATTTGACGTTGCTTACAAATGCAGACTCATGAGTTTCCAATGGGAGAAAAGTTTTATCATATCAAAGAGCATGCTTGTTTCCTGAGAGCACTGGGTTAATATAAATGGGTAGTATAGAATTTGGATACTCAAAATGAGGAGAATAAAGGTATGAAGTGGCTGGCTTACAGATTTTCATGGGTGGGGGAATATGTGGATAAGATTATGGCATAGGTGTTCACGTAACTGTAATTGTTAGGCCTAGAATATTTCTGTTTTGCTCACTTAAAGAATATTATGTTTAAATCAGGCTGGAATATTTTTACTTGTACACGTTTTAGTTTTATCCTGTTAGGCACAAATATGATTTTACTATTATCTTTGTTGGAAAAATGATACATAGCTAAAGAGGTGTGTAAAGGTGTCATGCTGAGAAGGGGTGGTCTATGGTAGTTCATGTTAACATGAAGATATATAAAAGTGTAGGTGTGGAGTCTAACCTGTCAATCAGGTCATAGCCTGATGGTTTCTCCTTGTGGGTGTGGCCTTCTCATAAGGAGGGCCCTGGGAACCCTCTCCCTCTCTCTAAGCCTTCACTTTCCTGCTAGTGAGAGACTCTGGGACTTGTCAGCATCCTGTGGTGTTTCCACCACCATTGGATCCATAAGACTTTGCATCCATCAAACTGTGATCTTCCTATATCCTGCATCATTGCATGTAGCTTGGTGCATTCTAAGAGGGTCTTATGGACTAGCATCAGACTTATGGACATGATCTGGACTGGGCTGGGGTGTTTGCTGGTATAAAATTACTTCTTGATATAAAGCTCTCTCTCACACATATATATGAGTGTCACTGGATTTGTTTACCTAGTCAAATCAGTATAAAACATGAAGCAAGTGTAGGGAAAGAGGATAGAGAATAAAATAAAAATAATGATAGTAATAATAACCAGTTGTAAAGAAGACCAATAGGTTTGCAAAAAAATGAGAAATGTATTTTATAGGGGGTAATTGTAATTAACAAGTTTCATGGAAATATATCTCATGAGGAAAATGAGAATGAATAGAAGGATATAATGGGTGGATATGCAGGGAAATGGAGGGGGGAAAGATTTAAAAGGCTCAAGTGTGAATTGGGGGGTGGATGCTGAAGATCTGTTGCTATACCAGAGTGAATGAGGGTATGTCTGTGCGTGCAGGGGGAAAAAACAACCCTCGTTTAGACTAGTGTACCAGAATCTCGAGTCCTATCTATTTTGCCTAAGGAAAGTGGGCACTTTCCAGAAAAAGACCCCTGAAAAGGAAGGAGGAAGGAACAAGAAAAAATAATTACTAAAGTATAGTAGAACAAAAGTACAACAACCAAACTAAATGAAATAAAGTTAAGAATAAAACCACCTTGATTATTTGACTAAGACCCTTGGAAGATAATGCTGAGATAGTCTCCTGCCTAGAAATGCCCTGGTATAGTCCAGAGATGGACAGGTAAGAGGGCAATTCTGGAAATTTTAATATAGGACCTGGATTCTCAACACTCTAGGAATACTTTAGATCTTCCTCTCAGGTTTTTACCCTCAGAGAATGCAGCTGAGCTCAGTGCAGTCTCCTCTCTCCCCTACCTCAGCAGGGTCAGCAGGAGGCCTAGTACCAACATCCTGCCCTGTAGCTCAGACAGCAGGTCCCTTCTCCACAGGCTCTGTGACCTCAGAGGGCAGCCCAAGCGGAGCCCCTGGAGTCCCACCATCTCATACCTCTGGGAGCCCTGGAGGCTGGAACTCACAGCAATGGCAGAGCAGAGGCTTCATAGTTTCACTCCCTTACCTGGTCCACTCTTCCCAATTCCTTACAAGAGCACAGCTCTAATGGATGCCAGATAGAAACTCCCTGCTAACTCGAACAGAGAAACCACCCCCAGTAAACCAGGAGCAAAACTTAAACTGTCTGGGAGTTTCAAAAATATCTTAGATTTCCGCCCCCCCCCCCCACCACCGCCACCTCCATGACTTTCTTTGAGGATCACGAGTGCATGATTATTGGTAGGAAAAGTGGAATGACCAACCTCCAAATGAAGGAGAAAATGACTAAAATATTTTTAAGAACCTGAAAGGGTGAGTATCCCGGGTAATACACACTGAATAAGTCACTTTGGGCCTAGTTTCTGGGCACATCCTGGGGACCTGGGCCAAGTACCATAGAACACTGAGACATTGAATCCTAGATTTTCAAGGTGCACGACCTTCTCCAAAAGCTGCACCAGTAAGATCCCCTGCAGAAACTCCATTAGGTGAGCTGGCCTTTACCTCAAACCAACCTGAAGACTTAAGACTGAAAATTCATGTTCTTTGAAAAAGCAGAAGACAACTATACCAATCTTATTGAACTGTTGGTAGATAAACAATCATTGACTTACTACATCAGTGCCCTATGTACTATATTAAGATATATATTATTACGGAAAAGTTATGACTGACATTCCAAGTGAACATTACTGTAAAGTTCCCCAGACAAACAACTATCATTGTTTGTATAAATAGAATCCAGGCACAAAATGATTGAATCTGTACTAGTGAATAATTCAGGTATTTCTATATGAAGTTAGATGGTACCCGGCTATCAGATAAAATAGTATCTGGGGTCTTGAAGGCTTGATTCCAAACAAGCACCCATGTAAGTGAGATGTCATCTTAGTCTATATGGAAGAAGCACACCGACATGACTGACCAAAGATTGTAAATGACATAAACTGAAGCCAAAGGAGTGAATAGTATCAGAGCCTAAATTTTGAGATTCTCATTTGCAGATGGCAATGGATGCCAGTCGGAGTCCAAGATATATTTGTGACATCTACATAGGAATTAACTCCGTGGTGTTTCCTTGTATCCATGATAGAGGGATGGGAAGACACTGAATACCAAACAGAGTACATTGGAGCGATCACTATAGGAGATCAAAATTATAAGCCTGACTTGAACTATTAAAACCTTTTCAGTTGATCTCCCCTCTGATGCACATTGTGAATAATCTGGTTTTCAACATTTTCGGTGTTAATTTATTTTTTGTTTGTTCATATTGGGATTCATCTCAGATGTGCTTTGTCGTTGGGGTTGACCCTCTTGAAATTCTGGTATATGTTATTCTGTTTTCAAATACATGAAACCTAGGATTGATGAACCTATAGAGAAAGCAAGGAGAATAAAGATTTCTGGGGGTTACAGAGGGAGGGGTTGGAGGTGGCGGTAAAAAGGACCTGATGTCAAGGAGTTCAAGAAGGAAAAGAATGTTTTTAAACTGGTTGTGATAGCAGTTGTACAATCCTGCTTGATGTGATTGCACTATGGAATTATATGATATCCATATTAGCTCCCAATAAAACTGTTTGGGGGGGGAAAAATCACCATGATCAAGTGGGATTCATTCCAGCGAAGTAGGGGTGATCCAACATTAGAAAAAACAATCAATGTGATCCACCACAGAAACCAGGCAAAGAATAAAAAGCACAGGATCATATCAATAGATGCAGAAAAAGCATTTGACAATATCCAACACCCCTCTTTTGAAATAAAAAAACCCCTCAATATAATACAAATAGAAGGGAAATTTCTCAGTTTTATAAAATATAAAAACCATATATGAAAAACCAACAGCTAACCTCATGCTTAATTGGAGGCAGGGTGTGTGTTTGGGGTGGGGGGTTGGCAGATGCAGGGATCAAATGAAGATGTCCCTTATCACCATTCTGTAAGTCTTAGCTAGAGTTTATCAATCAGCAAATCAAAATCTAGGGATTCTCATTCCACCCTCCCTTGAGGGATTGGAACACGCCTCCTCATGGGTGGCTCCTCAGTGTGTACTGTTTAGGAGCAGCACAAGGCAGACTGGAAAAGGCCAGAGGGGAATCCCAGCAGCCTTTTCAGGGCATGCTCTCCAGCAGAGGCAGTGGAGGCATCAGGCATCAACAAGTGTGATGGCCCAATGTGTCTCCCTGGACTCAGCACTGGAAGAAGTGGCAGAAGTGCCCCTGGGGGTGGGGGTGGCAATGGTGTTGGTGATGGAGCACATTCAAGAACTGGGGCCCCAGGTGCTCTCTCCGCCCCAGAAGTGAGCCTTCAGACTGCTTCGGCATTACTTACTGGTACTTCAAATTGCACACCATCCCCGAGGGTGCCTGTGCTGTCTGGCACAACCTCATGCAACAAGGGCTTACTGAGTCTTTTTGCATGTCCAGTTCGCATTGAATGTGTGTTACCACCTATCCTTCAATGTCAAAATGCCCATCTTGTTTGTAGTGACTGTCGTTCAAAGCGCACATTTTATCCAACTTCCAGGGGTCCATTAGTTTTCATTTGCAACTCGGTTATAGAGAACATGACCGATTCAGGACTCTTTCCTTGTAAATATGTCTCTTCTTGATGTGAAAGGACTCTGCCACACACACAGAAAAAGCAGCCTATGAGGAGCCCTGTGAGTGCAGGCCTTATTCCTGTCTGCTCCCTAGTGTTTCCTGTGAAAGGAAAGGCTCTGTGGATGCTGTTGTGCCCCATGTGATGCATCATGAAACACCTGTTACAACCCTAGAGGGACTAAATACAGTTTTCCTTGCTATGGACATTGATCTTCCTGATGCTATTGACTGGGTGATGACACAGTCCTGTTTTCGCTTTTAGTTCATGAAATATTATTGCAGAAAATGGACAAATTTGATCTCAATGAGAAGTTATTCTCAACTGTACAGCTGATAGGAACAAGCAAACAAGCAGAAAATTTTGTTTATCAACTTGAGTTAAATGTCCTACGCAGCATTTGGTTTGGGAAACCCCTCTTCTGTCTATTGACGAGGGAATTGCAATAGCCATTCTGAATAGGGACTGCCTAGTCTTTGACGCCAACACCACACAACATTTTTTTCAGAAAATGTCATCTTAAGCATGAATGTCACTATTTCTAGGTGTTCAAATGGTAATCAATCATAATCTGGGTAGTCTTTAAAGGCATTGCATTCAGTTTTCACAAAGAATAAGAACCCCAGTAGAATGCCAGCTTGAAAAATGTTTTTGGTCAGTACAAACTAGATATATGAAGGTAAATAAAAGGAAGGCTGTTAATAGAGAAAACAATTGCACATAGTGATACTAATATATTTTAAATCAACAGTAAACCACTGAAAAACAATATTTATATATATTCACAACTTTGGCATCCTTTGTTTTAAAAAAGTTGATTCCACAGTTCTGAATTTGTGTTTATTGTAGATTGAGTATATCGCTGAAAACTTAAGGAAACATTTTTTGGTGCATGTACGTGCATGTGTGTCTGTATGTGTGTTTTTTCCCTCTCCTTTTAAATGACAAGCCATGTGTAGTGGTTTTGGACTACTGCTTTGCAAGCCCTTTGTGAGTCATACAGTCCTGCAGCTATAGTTCTCTTTTGGGTGTGTGTGTGTGTGTTAATTTTTATTCATTTTAATTTTGCATTAAATAAAAAAGATGACTTTTCTGTTATTCAGGTTTAGAAGAGGATAACACTAATGGTTGTACAACACAAAGAATATAATCAATGGCACTGAAAAACAATGAGTAGAAGGAAGATGAAAATTGATTGTGGCAATGATTGCACAACGCTTCTTAATATGATTGGACTATTGAATTACAGGATATATTGATGAAGTGCCAATAAAACTATTTTTTTAAAACCATTAAAAACAACAAAATAACAAAAATAAAACACCAATATTTGTAGGGAAATTAAGGGGAGAATAAACCCAGTTTTGTGGTCCTGGGTAGACACAGAGAATATGTTTCAACCCAACCCTTGATCAACCACACCATGGACTAAGCACTATTATGACTTTAGATGCTGGCCTTACAGGGAACATAGTATCTCCCAATGGTCACACAAGAAAGACCTGACATACAAGCCCAACTGAATGAACTGGTTCCTACCTCAAAACTACCTGTAGCCCTTGCACAATGGGAAAGGAAGCAACAGATTGGGACCACTGATTTACATGATGCCCAATTTTGAGGACCCAGAAGCACCATATGTTACTATCTCAATGCTCCCCTTGCATTCATATGACAGGTATTAATCTGATAGGCAAGGGTCTTCCCTTGTAGTGAATGCTACAGTAAAAGGTTCCCTAGCATTAACCCCATGCTCAATGTAAACAGAGCTTAATCAGTTAAAAAATTAACTTTACAAATTAACAACTCATGGATTGCAGCTTTCATTTTGACTCTCCTCACATAAAATCCTCACCTTAACTGTACCGTAAATGCTATGCCATTGGATGAATGATATGTTAGCAATGCAATCGCTTTATACCAAAGTGGGATGATTGACAATGTTTTCTTTTCTGCTTGAGTTTTCTTCTTTTTTCTTTGTTTGTTTCCTTGTTTGTTGTTTTTATTGACATAATAGGAACACTAAAGTAAATCAGAGTTCTTCATAACCCATGGACAAGCAGATGGATTCTGGGCTCCCACTTAATTCTAATCCCAGTCCAAGAACAATTAGTTCTTATAACATGGCCTGCTCCTTTCTTGCCTTCAAAAAGAGATCACTGAATAAGGGTGCTACAGCAAAGTGTGTTGTAGAAAGCAGATTGTGGTATTTACATAATCTGTTGTCAATTTGAGAGAATTAAGAGTGAAGGGGTGGAATTTAGACTGTCAATCAGGTGGAAACTTGATTGTTTCCTCATTTGGAGATGCTAAGGAGATAAATAGCTCCCTTACGGTGGGACACATGCTCAGTCCCTGCCAGACATCCTTGTTGATGAGCCGCATGAAAACAAGCTGATGGAAGCCAGAGTCTCAGAGCTGGAGAAGCCATGTGCCAGCATTGAGATACTTACAATGCTATTGGATCCACAAGACTTCCTACCCACTAGCTTGTGATCTTCCTGCATTCGGCATACTTGCATGTGTTTCGGGAGTCTGAAGAGAACTTGGTAAATAGGTATTGGACATATGAGCTAATACTGGACTAATGGACTTGATCTTGACTGGGCTGGGATGTTTTCTCAATATTCAGTTTCTCTTGTATATAAAGTTCTTTCTTATACACATATGAGTATCTATGAATTTGTTTCTCTAGTCAACCCAGACTTACAAACAGATGATGCCTGGCTATCCATTATAAGTGTCTCTGTGGTCTTAAAAGCTTTTATTGAACAAGCAGTCATTGAAGTGAGACAACAATCACTCAGCCTGTGTGATCCATAGATGACGATAACAAAATACAAACATGATGAAGAAAAAATTATCTGAGCATAAATTGTGAACACCCAATTTGTACAAATCTATGGAAGACAGTGGGAACCCCAAATTAATCTGCAGAGTATCACATCAGTTACTCTGATTACCTGTGATAGGTAGGTTTATTGTGCCAATCCGGTCAATAGGAACATGTGGGATTAATCAGGTCACAGTTTGATTGGAGGGCAAAGAGATAAATGGCTAGGCAAGGCCCAACCCTTGCTCTCTTGCTCTCTGGTGATTGGACCAGCATACAGCTGCTTTAGCTATTTCTATTGCGCAACTTGTGAGCTACATTACTGGTGGGACAAGCCAACCCATGGATCATGTTGCTAGAACTTGAGGTTCCTCTGAGACTTGCTTCACCACACTGCTGGTGTGTACATCGCTTGAGCTTAAGGCTGATGGATCCAGTCATTTTGCATTGCTTGAGTTCGATATCCCATCTGGGCCTGCTTCACTAAGCTCCTGAACTGTTGCCTGTGGGTGGACTCTGTCTGCATTGCCCAAGGGAAGACTCAACTGTCTGCTTCCTTGACTTTGGACATGGCAGCCCTCGTGAGTTAAAGGATTTTTAGTATGTTAACTATTCCATAGAAGTGAGTGGAATTGAGCCCTCTGTACTGCTGTGTGGACTAATTGGGTATTATATTCCTTCATGCTGTATACATTTATCCATATATGTAACTATATATAATCATAGTTGTCCTGGTTTTGTCTCTGTAGAGAACCCTGCCTAACAAAATTGGTACCGGGTGTGGTTCTAGAGAAACAAGATCATAAATATGGGCTTCTCAAACTGGTGCTCCAGCCTGATTAGGTTTAATAGCACTGATAATGCTGTCTCTACCCCTAATGGCATGGATAAGTCTGCCACTATTACTAGAGAAGGTGGTGTTAACCCATGGTGTGAAGTCGCAAAGCTAACATCCACAATATCACCACCAATAGTTGAATTGCTGGTGAGAGGAGAGGCTCTGGGTGATTGTGTGTTTGATATTTTGCAGCAGTTTTATCAGAATGAAAAGTATAGGGAAGCGGGTTGGCTGGACCAATTTGCAATAGAAAATGTGATCAAGGAAAGGGATAAACTCTGAAGCTCAGAAGCATGTTTCAAGTGCTGAATAACAGACCAAAAAGTTTGTGCATGTGCTACAAAGGAGAGTCTTCTTTCCTCTAGTAATAGAGCTGACATTGCCCAAAACCAAATCCAGATTCTCATCATACGAGTAGCTGAATTAGAGTCAGTTGAATTGAAGGTCCAGAACAGCGTCTCATATTAAAGTAAGGGCCTTAAATGGAAAGAATTGGGACCCTGAAACATGGGATGGGAACATATGGCCTATGACCCCAAAGAGAAGGAAATTGAACCCCTAGAGTCAATTGAGACACGCCAGTCAATAGATTCACCCCTCCAACCTGAGGGGATTAATCCACTATCAGTAAAACAACTCAAAGTAGAGCAGATTAATGGGCTGGACTGCCTTCATTGTGCTAGGGAAGACTCAGCTGTCTGCTTCCTTCACCTTGGTCATGGCAGCCCTCGTGAGTTGAAGCACTTCCAGTATATTAACTGTTTTGTGAAAGTGAGTTGAACTGAGCCTTCTGTACTGCTGTGCAGAATAATTAGCTATTATATTCCTTTGAGCTGTATGAACCTATATATATATATAAAATCAATTTTGTTTCTCTAGAGAGCCCTGTCTAACACACTACCCCATATCAGACCATCCCCCAAGTGAAGTCCCCAGCCTTTCTCTCTCTTGGACCCCTGGGAGCCCTGAAGGGTGGAGCTCACCAAGGCAGAACAGACCCTTCATAGTTTCACTCCCTTACTTGATCTCCCCTCCTCACTTTCTTTCAAGAGCAAACCTCAAGTGGCCACCAGATAGAAACTCCCAGCTAACTCAACCAGGGAGCCTGCCCCCCATAAGTCAGAAGCACTACTTGAACTCTCTGGTAGATTCAAGATTAATAAGGAGAAATCAATTGGATTCCTAAATACTAGTGATGATGTTTCTGAAAAAGACATAAAGAATATTTAAACAAAAGCGGAATAAACCTATCAAAAACACCGAAGACCTGTACAAAGACAACTAGAGAACAGTATTATAAGAAAGCAAGATAACTACACAAATAGAAGAATATCCCGTTTGTGAATCAAAAGACTCAATATCCTGAAAATGTTATTACTAACTAAATCAATCTACAAATTCAATGTAATCCCTATCCAATTTCCAGCATCACTGTTCAAAGAAATGGAACAACTAATTACAAACTTTCTATGGAAGGGGCAGAAGCCCAGGATAGTCAAAGAACTCCACAAAAAGAAGAACAAAGTAGGTTTTCTTGCACTACCTGACCTCAAAACCACAGCCACAGTTGTCAATACAGCCTGGTACTGGTATAATGATATGCACTTAGACAAATGAATCAGGACAGAAAACCCAGAAATAAAAACATCAGTCTACAGAAAACTTATTTTTGACAAGGACCAATAAGCATTAAATGGGATTAGGGATGCCCTCTTCAATTAATGGTGTTGGAAAAAAATGGACGTCCATCGGAAGAACAATGAAACAAGACCCATATCTCACCCCATGCATAAACAAACTCAAGCTGGATCAAAGACCTAAATGCAAAACCCAAAACTATCAGTATCATCAATGAGAATATTGGGACAAATCTAAGTGCTCTAGTACAAGACATACCTGGGCTACCAGATATAGTAAAGGAAGCACACACCATGGAAACCAAAATATATGAAGGGGCTCCATTAACAGAAAACGGATTGTGAAAAGATATTTAGCAATGACAAAGTGAATAAAAGAATAATTACAAAAATCTACAGTATACAGCAAACCTACAACAAAAAAGAAAATAAACCATCCTCTGAGAAGGTGGACAAAGAATCTGACCAGACGATTCACAAAGGATGAACTCCAAATATCTAATAAGTACGTGAAGAAATGTTTTCATTCACTAGCCATCTGGGAAATGACATCCAAATACAAGCAAGAGATAGCATCTAACACGAATAATCACTGTAGCTCAATTTTACAAAACTGAGAACAAGTACTAGCGAGGGTGGGGAGAGATTGGAAGACTTATACACTAGTGGAAAGCTTGTAAATATGTACAACCACTGTGGAAAGTGATAGGACGATTCCTAAACAAATGACAATAGAAATACATATACCCCACAGAAATAAGAAACATCATGAACAGACATATGTTTCCTCATCTTCATCGCAACACCATTCACAACAGCAAGAAGTTGGAAACAGCCTAAATTCGCATCAGTAGAAGATTGGGTAAAAAATCTGGTGTATATACTCAGTGGAATACTATTCATCCTTAAAAAAAAAGCCAATGAAACCATGAAACACCACATGACATGAATAAATCTGGAAAACATTATGCTGAATGAGTGAATCAATCACAAAAGGACAAAAATCTGTATGCGTCCACTGCTGTTAGGAACAAGCAACAGGAGAGGTACAAGCTCAGCCTGGCAGGGCATACAGTCTGTGGGCCAGGGTGGCCAGATATCCAGACTGGCTCCAATGGACCACACACCAAACTCAGGTATGTATCTTGGTGGTCACTTCGGTGGAAGGCTCCTCAATTCAGCAGTGATCAAGTTGGGAGGGGATGTAGACATCACCATCAGAGATATGAAGAATACTGATGAAAGTCAAGTCAGGAGAAGGTAGAGAGAGCAGATACATGTGGGGGGAGGGGGAGTGCTCCAGGGAGATGCTAGATAAAACTCTCTTCAATAAATTAACAAGGAGTTTACTAAAGGGAACCAAAGTAAGATTTTTAAAAAATCAACATAGATCCAGGAATGAGTTTTGGGCTCACACTAATTCCTAGCAACAATTTAAGAACAATTACTTCTTACATCATGGCCCTGATAGATACTCACCTTCAGAAAAAGAACACAGAAAATGTGGGTGCTTTAAAAAAGTGTGGTGAAGAAATTTGATGGTGCCCAGCTATCAGATAAAATAGCATCTGGGGTCTTAAAGGCTTGTTTCCAAACAAGCACCCATCTAAGTAAGATGTCAACTAAGTCCACATGGAGGAAGCACACCAATATTAGTGCCCACAGGATTGTAAATGATATAAACTGAAGCTAAAGGAGGGAATAGTATCAGAGCCTAAATTTTGAGATTCTGGTTTGCAAAATTCCACTGAATTACAGTGGAAGCTCAAGATACATTTGTGAGATCTACATAGAAAATAAGCCTCTGTTTATTTACCTGTATCTACTGGCCAGTCGAGTTCACCATAGACATGATTTAAATTTGTTCTGGGTGCAAGTATCTCTTAGAATGATGTCCCATGACAGAAACTTCTTCCCTGCCTTTTTGTATGTTGAAGGGGTCTTCTCCCTCTCATGCACTCTTTGTATTTCTGTCTTTATACTAATATGATCTTATTATTACCATCTGTGGTGGTTACACAATCTGTTGTCAATTTGACACTTGAGAGGGAAGGGGTGGAGTCTAGTCTGCCAATCAGGTCATGGCTTGATGACCTCATTTGGGGGCGCTAAGGAGATAAATAACTAGCTGGAGGCAGGACACACACTGTGGTGGTTACATAATCTGGTGTCAATTTGAGAGGATTACAAGTGAAGGGATGGAACCAGTGAGGCCCTTGTGTGGTCATGACTTTCTCCTGAGAATTCTGGGAACTCCTATAATTCCTCCTTTGAGGCGGGAAACACCTCTCTCTCTCTCTCTCTGCTCACTCCCTTGGAGACTCTTTACTGACAAGGCTCATTCCGAGGTACTTTCTACTGACAAAACACATGGCACTATGCAGATAGACCATGTGTCTTGGGAACTGGAGGAGCCACATGGAGATCCCTGCCAGCACTAAGATGTTTCTAACACAACTGGATCCAAAAAACTTAGCACCCACTGGCCTGTGATCTTCCTTCATTTAGCGTCATTGTATGTTTTGTATGAGTCTGAAGAGGACTTCATAGATTGGTATCAGACATATGGACTAATATCGGATATATGGACTTGATCTGGACTGGGCTGGGATGTTTTCTCAATACTCAATTGCTCTTGTATATAAACCTTTTTCTTATACACATATGAGTTTCTTTTCTTATACACATATGGATTTGTTCTAGTCTACCCAGAATAACACACATGCTCACTCCCTGTGAGGCATGCCTGTGGATAAGACACTTGGAGCTACACTAAAGCCCAAGAGCTGAAGGAGCCATGTGGAGACCCCTGACAGCACTGTGATGCTTACACCACCACTGAATCCACAGTACTTTCCACCCACTGGCCTGTAATCTTGCATTTGGTGTCATTGCTTGTATTTTGTGAGTGTGAAGAGGAATTTATAGATTGATATTGGACATATGGTAATATAGAACTTATGGACTTGATCTCGACTGGGCTGAGATGTTTTCTCAGTATTCAATTTCTCTTGGATATAAAATTCTTTCTTATACACATATAAGTGTCTATGAATTTGTATTTCTAGTCTACCTGGACTAACAAATATGGTACTGAGAGTGGGTTACACAGTGTGGAATGGACAACTGAGCTGACCCCACCACACTGAGGCAAAACACTGGGTACGTGCAATGGAGCGGCAGGGAAGCAGAGCAAGGAGGTCCCAAGGGAAGACAAATGATGGACGCTGGGGCCAGGGCGTGGCACCCCGTCTAGAAAACGCTCTTAAAGATCAACACACAGACCTTGATCTACCAACAGGCCTTTTCCTTGTTTGTTTTCTTCCCCTTTTCGTTTT
>NW_022103940.1:1347242-1357157 GCF_000313985.2 Echinops telfairi | reverse complement strand
TTCCGGGAACCCAGGAGGCAAGAGAATTTTGGG
The DNA here is from genome assembly GCF_000313985.2 of Echinops telfairi. NCBI lineage: Eukaryota > Metazoa > Chordata > Mammalia > Afrosoricida > Tenrecidae > Echinops > Echinops telfairi. The sequence goes on along the minus strand of NW_022103940.1, from coordinate 1,357,124 downwards.
AATGATGAGGGCAACAAATGTATAGATGTGCTTTACACAATTGTGTATTGTGATAAATTGTATGAGCCCCAATAAATTGATTAATTAAAATAAATAAATAAACAAACAAACAAACAAAAAAACTCTCATTTACAAAACACTTGGTGAAAATATTTCTCTGGATTGTACAAGAAGGGGGATAGGGCCCACAGATAAGACTTGGTAGATAAACATTAATCAGACTTGACTTCTTTTTCTCTTGCTTCATCAGAGGCTGGACTCTCTTCATTTTTCGTTTCTCCATTTTTGGCAGGTAAATCTCCTTTAGTTTTTTGGTCAGCCTCTTTTTTCCCTTTGCTCCCCCTTTCCCTTTTGCTTGTCCAATTTTGTCCAAAGTTTTATCCTTCCTGATGCATTTTTTGGATCATTCTTCATTTTTGCCGGCACAGCTTTCACTGACAACCCAGCTGATCTCTTGGGCCCTTCCCTCACTGCTCCTTTGGCCCAGCTGGCCTTCCTTTTGGGCATCTTGGATGTGGGGAGGGCACTTGCCGGACGCTTGTGGACAGGAGCACTGAGAGCTTTCTTGAAGCTGGGTTGCCTGGCCCCTGCCATTCTGACCTTCGAATATCTTTTAAATTGTTGCGTCTCTAAAGTTTGTCATTTGCTGCTCTAGGTCTTTGCTTATTTCATTATAATTGTTTTCTTGAGCTGCCCATTGAAGTATTCTTTTCTGCTGTTTGATTTCATCATTTACTTTTCCTTTGCTACTCTACAATAAAGAGCAAGTTTCAGAGTTTCTTCTGGTATCCATTTTGATCTTTCTTTCTTTTTGACTTTTTAATGAACCTTTACTTTCTTCTTGATTGATGTTCTTGATGTCCTTCACAGCTTATTGAGTCTTCTGTTATTAATATCCAATGCATCAAATCTGTTCTTGAAATGTTCTCAAAATTCAGGTGGGATACACTTAAAGTCTCATTTCGGCTCTCTTGGACTAATTTTATTTTTCTTCTGCTTCTACTTTAACTTACATATGTGCAATTTATGGTCTATTCCACAGTTAACCATTGGCCCAAGTTTAGCTGCTGATATCGAATATCCTTGTTGTCTCTTCCTACAGATGAAGTCAATTTGATTTCTATGTATTCCATATGGGGAAATCCATGTGTAGAGTCTCCTTTTATTTGATTTGCAAAATTCTACCATGTGAACTCCAACTTTGTTTAAAACTTTTGCATTCCAATCGCCAATAAGTATCAATGCATCTTGATTGCGTGTTTGATCAATTTCAGACTAAAGACATTGGCAAACTTATTTAATTTCTTTAAAGCTTGATTTTGTAGTGCATGGTGCATAAATTTAAATAATTTTTATTGATTTGATATCCTTTAGTGTGGATACATATAATCCTATCATTGACAGCATTTTACTTCAAGATGTATCTTGACATGTCCTTTTTTGCAATGAGTGCAACCCAATTTCTCTTGATTGCGTCATTCCCTGCTTAATAAACCATATGATTTTTGCATTCAAAATTACTAATTCCAGTCCATTTCAGCTCACAAACACCTAGGACTTTAATCTTAATGTGTTTGATATAATTTTTGACTACTTCCAATTTTCCTGAATTCATATTTTGTACATTCCAAGTTCTGATTAGTAATTGATGTTTGCAGCTTTTAATGTTCATTTTGTGTTGTTCCCCATAAGCAAATGAAGATCCTAAAGGCTTTGCTCCCATATTTTACTCCATTCATGTCACCATGGCCGACACTACTAACAGTACCTTCTGACCAAAGGGGTTTATTCTCTGGCACTGTCTCTGACAATGTTCTGCTTCCATTTATTAGGCCTTTAATATCACCCTGCATAAAGTCTTCAGAAGCTACTTCCTCCAAAGGGGGCAGCCAATTCCTTCTTAGGTATCAGTTCTTAGTATAAAAGCTCTGCTGATATCTGTTCAACTTTGGGTAAACCTGCTGGAACAGCTTCAAGCATCATTGCAACACACAAGCCACAAGAGTTGGACAAACTGACATAAAAATTGTGAATTTTGCCCATAGAATCAATATTGCAAATTCAGATTTTATATCAGCCAATATTTCATTGTTCTTCATAAAGCTTCAATGGCTAATTTTTCAGAAATGGTGTATTTCTTCTTTCTAGTCTGCTTTAGTCTGGAAATACTGCTGAGTCCTCACCACAATGGGTAACTCTGTGGACATTTGAAATATCAGTGGCTTACCTTTTGGCCCACAAATATGGCAGTGATGCCTCTTCAACTCTATGTGGTATGCCATTTATCCTGCCCCATGAGCAAGACATCCACATATGATACATTTTGTTTAATTATTTAATGTTCTTGTCCCATTTGAAAAACACACTTACTGTTCAGAATAGAGATGTTGCGCCACTCTTTGAAACTGAGACAGGTCTGTCCTTTTACTTATCAACCCTCATCCTCCTCCTTTAGACAGTTCTGCAATCTATACATTTCCTTTTTCTTAGAGGATAGTGTAATTGATAGTAAGTGGTTCCATTGATTTGATTTCTGTCTGTAGAATTTCAACACCCCCCCAAGCCCCCTGTCTGTTCTTTTCAGTTTAAGTTGCATGGGTTTCTTTTGGTTTATTAGACCCACAGGTCACAGACCTATACTCTTTAACAATGATTGTATAGCCACATCCTTGGTGAAAGTTGAGGACACATGCAATTCTGTAATTTTTACAACAGAGTTTTCCAAATATGGCTTTAGTTTGAACAGTTTATTTTAAGGCTATATTTTTCCTCCAAAATTTTACACTAAGAAAGAAGAAAAAATCTACACTATATCATCATGATTTTACTTAGAAATCTCACAGATTCAAAGTTCTCTTTTCTACAAAACATAAAAATAATTCAGAGAAAATATTTGCAAAATTATAAAAAGCATCACCAGTCCTCAATTGCCTAATAAAGTTTCATTATTTCTTAATAAATCCTCACTACATTTAATATCCATGTTTCTAGAAACATTATGGACATGGTAATAGAAACTTTCCCAATAGCTCTCTTTCTCAGTATCATCATCATCTTAAAAGTGAATAATTCTAACAAAAGGCTCTTCAGGCAATTTAAGTACCTACTATGAAACACATCAAAATGTCTTCAAACTGTCCTCATTACCAGTTCCAAAGCCCTTTCTATATCTCAGTTATTTGTGAAAGTAACTATCTACTTCTTGATACTAAATTATCTAGTGCTAGTCTAACTAAAATGAGAGGGTGACATTAAAGCACAGAAATGTATCTTTTCACCATGCAGGGAGGTAGAAGTCTATAGTCAAAGTACTAACACAACGGAAAAGCCCTTTCTTGACTCTGGAAAATAAATTTACCTCTGTAGCTTTTGTATTCTTTGGCCCCTTAGTTATATTTACATGAGTTTTATCTTTTCCCATTTCTGAGTCTTTGTCTCTATGCCCATTGTACTCCCTATATCTCAGACACAATTGGTTTTAGGAAACACCCTACAATGATATGCCCTCATTAATATAATAAAGAAAACTCTATTCCCAAATGGGATTACAGCTGTAAGTAGAGGAAGTAGGATTCAAACATACATTTGGATGAATACAATTTAATCAATAACACAGTTTAATTCCTAATCATCCCAAATAAATACTTCAATATATATTTATGCCCAATATATACTTCAATAAGTAAAATGATAAGTGTGGTATATGCATGCAATGTAATACTATCCAACAATAAGAAGCAAACTTTCAAAGTAGGAGCAATAGACATCTGGCGCAAGATAGTTGACTGACAACACAAGCAACTGGATCCTTAAAAAAAAAAAACAGGAGATAATTGGCACAACCTTTAAGTGTGACCAAATACTTTTAATAAAATTCATAATCTGTGGATGGGATGTATTAGAGTTTACTTCTTAACTCTTGATTTCCAGAAGGCTTAGGTTTATGGTGTAATCTCTAAATCTACTTTTGAGTCTCCATGTAGAATAAAACTTCATTATGTACTTTCTGACCAATAACAGTGTAAAATGGGGCAGTGAAAAATTTTACCTTTATGCAGAGTGTGTTGGAAAGTGCATTGTTTCCAGTCTCCTAACTTTGGGAAAAGATTGCAACCTAGCCCTTCTTTCCTGAGTGTGTCCTTGTTGAATTTAAAATACTAATATCTATATAGTCAGGAGTCATACTCTGTCTACCTTGGTTGGTGGACCCTGAGCTAATCTTGTAAATTCACCTATCTGCAATACTAAATGTATTCCAATTATGGTTTCTTTCCCATCTCTGTAATCCTATCTGCAATTGTGGTATATTGTTTTGACACCAATCATGATTTTCTGCCAGTTTCCCTGGTTCTTCATATTCTATTTAAGTGGAAAGGTTTCTATGAATACTTAAACACCATTATGTCCTAGTTCTGATTGTCTCCTTCTGGGTGAATTATTTATTTATTTTTTTTAGTCTTACCTGTTTCCTGTTTAAGACTTAATAAGTGCATCCTTATAAATTGTGTTTGAATTTGTCACCTCTTTTTTTTTTCTCTATGGCAATGCTAGAAATTGAATGAATACTTGCTGGATGAGCAAACTTATTGAGATGAAAGTAGTACTTCAAATATTAAGTATGTTACAGAATGCCATATTGCCATAAGTTGTTAATTAGTAAATCAATTTTAGATCTATATAAAAAGCATGCAATCAAGAACACTATATAATTACTGTCTTTTGCATTTTGATGGGTTTTGTGCTTTTACTTATATTGCTCAATCACACATCAACCTGAGAATTCTATTTGTCACCCTCAAATATTTCCTACAGTTTTCTTTAATACTCAGTAAAAAAATTAGTTCTTCAAAACATTTTGAATTAAGCACACATATCTGTGAGTTGGAATATACTTGATGGCAGTGATTGAGTGAGTATGCTTATCTGTCTCTTAATTTCCATGTGCAGAGAGCAAGCATGCTCTTTGACAACCTTACATTCTGCACATTATGTATCCTTTGGAATCATGTTTATAATCATCAGTGAGATAACTAGTTTTCAACAAGAAATAATTGTGGAGATTTTGGGAAGACAAAATACCTGTGCCCATTTCTATATTTTATGAGTGAAAATATCCTGTTTTTAAACCTGAATATCTGATTTTTTTTGCAGTATCTCTAGATGTATGACGATGTGTGCTGGAAAGATCTGTCTTTTGGACTCATTGCCCCGTCTGATAGGTATGGTTGTTAGTTTATAAGACCCTTTCCACAAATCACCTTTTTCTAAAGGGAACTGCCTCACCAAAGGTTACATTCCTTCCCTAAAGACTACTTATTCCCAACAATTGGTCCTTATAAACACTTTTTATAAGCATTTGCCCAACCCCATACCTCAATTAAGACAATTCTGAAAGATCATTTCAGATTCAGATTAAGAAACAAGTCCTCTATTATGATCTTTTTGCTGTTGAATATCAGTCACTACCAAATTAATTCTACTTCATTCATTACTACAGTTGTTAGTCACCGAGCCTTTCCCCAAGAAACCTCTAGCTTATATGATTTAGAAGCTCTTACACATTGTGGAGTCTGAGATTTTTCCTAAGTCATTTGATGGACTAGAGCACATGATTCTAATGAAAAAGCAAGAGTGGCATTACTCCTTAAGAGGAATAAAATCCCCTAGATGCTGTCTGCCATACCAGTAAATCCTATAGGATGGATGAATATATATTTCTTACCCAAGGACAACATGACCTTGATTCACTTTAACCTGTTCCTATCCTCTTAATAAAAGCAAATAACTTTGGAAATAATATGAAAATTTTTATATGACCCTTAATACTGTGAAGAAGATGGTATACTTCCTAGGAACATCAGAAATTGAAGAAGTAAATCATGGTCCCCTTCTTTTGTTTTGTTTGTCTCCCAGATATCTCAGATGCAGTGCCGTGGAGGATTATACAATTGCCATCAGGGTTTGTCTTTATAAAAGAAGAGAAATGGAGAACCCAATGTAACCTGATAGACAAGTGTGTTAGGCTGGGTTCTATAGAGAAGCAAAACCAGGAACACCTGTATATTATAGAAAGAGATTTATAGTAAGAAATGACTCATAGAGTTGTAGGAGAGAGTAAATATAGTCCATTTCAAGTCCATGAATTAGATTTAAGCTGAAGGTTTCTCCTGACTCATATATCTATAAAGGCTGATGAACAGGAAGCAGGAAAACCACAGCTGGTGTATGCTGAGCTGATTGAATCTGAGATTGACTGAATGGATCTGAGGTAGGCAGTTCAGTGATGGCTCCTGGGATTCGCAAACAATATAATAGATGGTTGATATACCAGACGTAGGATCCAAATTCAGCAGTATGAGTGAGCTAGCATTCACACACTGTAAATTTATACTAAGGGTAGGCCAGATCCTGAATGAAATCTCCCTCAATCATATCAAGGCTGTGACCAGATTAAGGAAGTCTATCATTCCCAAAATGGCTTGGCTAATTTGCAAAAGATATCATGATGGAGTTAACTATACTATGTTAGATTACATCATGGGAGAATCTTTGTCCACTCAGATTGACATCAACATAGCTACCAGAGAAAACCTGTGCCTTCTTACTCCAGCAGCCAAATCTGCTCATTTCTGAGTCTCTAGCAGAGATCTAAAATACAGTCCAACTCCTACTTCATACAACTGTGTAGTAGGAGATGATAAATGGCCAAAGTGACAGAGTAGAGGAAATTATTGTGTACATGCAAAATAATACTGTAGCAAACAGAAAACAAAACATGATAAAGCTTAATAGACAAGCAGAAAAGTTTTCAAATATGGTTGAAGACTTCAACATCCATTTATCAGGGATTGATACAATTACTGAACAGAAAAATAAGCAAATATATAAAAGATCTGAACAACACAGACAATCAGGTGTCTTCTCATATTTCTATGTCCTGTGAGTGGAATGGCAGATGTATTTTTCTGGCAGATCTTAGCTTTGACTGGATGGTATTACCAGGTGATTGCTTTACAGTACTCAGTTTATTGGGACCATCATGAATTCTGTGATGGATTCAAAAAACTTTTGAACTATCTACAATTAGAGAAAGTTCATATTTGGGAGGATTTCTTGGGAGACTTTTTGGCCCAGAAATTTGTGGAGCACACTTACAAGTCTCCAGAGTGCATTCCCTTATCCTCTACTGTTGAAAACAGAAAAGTTATTCCCCAAGTTGTGCCCCCACAATAATGCCAAATCTAAGGTGCTGTTTGCAAACACATAGTCATTGACTATCCACTTGGAGGTCAACTGCTTAAAGATTAACTGCCTAAAGGTTAGCAGCCATGTAGAGCAATCAGACCCTACAGTCTGTCCCACCCAAAGCAGAGCCCTCTCCCTTCTGATAAGGATAATGGATTGTTCCCCTGAAGGAGAGCCAAAAGACACCTAAGGTCAAGCTAACTCACGGCATGAGAAGCAAGCCCAAGAAGAAAGCAACAAGGACTAATGGTTCCAGAGGTATTTGGGAGGAGGAGGTAGTGGAAGGGAGTGGTGAGAAAACAATGCCATAGACAGGGGAAGAGTTAGGGAATTAAAATCAACAATGAGGAAGATGTAGAGATCCTGGGGTATTGGAGCAACAGCAATCTAGCTGAGAGGAATTACTAAGAGGCAGAAGAAGGGTGAGCATAATGGAGGAAGGTAAAAGAAACAGGAAATATCTAGGAAGCAAAGTTATGGATAGAGGTATAAACATAGGTGTGTACATATGTAAATATATTAATTCATAAAAATAGAGTTATTGGCAATACATTGAGGTAGTGGACAGACTTTGGGCCTCTGCTCAAGCCCTCCATCAATGCAAGAACACTTTGTTCTAGCAACATGGTATTCTGTGATACTGACACTCCCAGCATGATAGCTGAAGACAAAATTGGTGCATAAGCAAATGTGATGAAGAAAGCTGATGGTGTCTAGCTTTTGATGCTGTATCAAAAGATATAGCAGTTGGGGTCTTAAAAGCTTGAAGCTAAACAAGCAGCCATCTGGCAGAGAAGCAACAGCCCACATGGAAGAAGTACACCAGCCAGTGCGATCATGAGGTGTCGAAGAGGTCAGGTTACAGGAATCAGAAGACCCCAAACAAACAAACAGAAACAACATATTGTTGAGAACAAGGGAGGTTGGAGCAGAGACCCAAAACCCATCTGTAGACAATGCAATATCCCCTCACTGAAAGTTCCCAAGGAAGGGATAAATCAACTAGGGCATAGTATAGCACAGATGAAACACACAATATTCCTCTGATTCATTGCTTTGGGCTAGACTGGATCATGTACACTGGTACAGATAAGAGCTCATGACACAACAGAATTCATGTCAAATACACCCTTCAGGACCAAAAATGGGAGTAGCGATACCAGCAGGGTAGGGGAAAGTGGGGAGAGGAAGGGAAGAAGGGGGAACCAATCACAATGATTGACACATAACCATACCCTGTCTTTGGGGACAAACAACAGAAACCATGGGGGAAGGGAGACCACGGTCTGTGTAAGATATGAAATTAATAATTATAATTTATCAAGGTGTCACGAGGGAGGAAAGGAGGGAGAGAAGGAGGAAAAAGGAGCTGATACCGAGGGTTTAAATATAAAGTTAATGTTTAGAAAATAATGATGGCAACATAAATGCAAACATGCTTGATACAATTGATGCATGAATTGTTACAAGAGATGTAAGAACCCCCAATAAATAGTCTTTTAAAAAAATGACTTACCCTGAACTGTCAAAATTCTTATGTGGAGCATCATCATAAAATTTGGGACATCCCTGTATACAATATGGAAGTGTTTGATCAGAGTGCACTTTCAACTGAAGCAAAAGAAGAAATGTACAAACTATCCCAATGCCCAGAGAGCTCGCCTTAAAATGGGAGGCAATTTCCCCTACCTGTGCTAAAGTGCAGAAGTGAACTTTTATGTACAGATACATTTGCTACAAGTCCATGTAACCAAATGCATGGCCATTGACCCATCCACGGTCAGTGTGGAGGAACACTAGTAGCAGAAGGGCAACCTGAGCGCCAGTCAGGAGTAGTAGTAGGTGCACCTGCCCTGATGGAATGAAGCACCAGACAGTGTGTCCCCATGCATGTCCCAGTCCATTTGGGTCTGTCATGCTTGCCAGCCATCAATGCGGTGTGGATAGCAGGACGGTAGTCTTTTTTGTGAAGGGAAGCACTTCTTCTAAACCAATACAATGTTTCCCTCTTAAGTGTTTTTTTTCAGCCTTTGTTTTTGAAGCAGTGCTTTTGAAGTACTCCCACTTTACGGATTGTGATATTTTTGCTATCGAAAGTCTTCACAACTTTTTTTCTCCAGTGAATGTCAGCTTCCGCATTCTGAGATTTTCTGGGGGAAGGGGACGTGCTTTCTTTTTCTCTGTGTAATTTACTATAGAGGCTGCACGTCTAGACTAAGTCTTAGGAAGACATGCATTTTTTTTCCTAATCACTTTATTAGGTGCTCATACAACTCTTATCACAATCCACACATGCATCAATTGTGTAAAGTGCATTTGTACATTCATTGCCCTCATCATTCTCAAAACATTTCCTCTCCACTTAAGCCTCCGGCATTAGGTCCTCATTTTTACCCTCCCTCCCCGCTGCCCCCTCCTTCATGAGCCCTTGATAGTTTATAAAGTATTATTTTATCATATCTTGCCCTGTCCGACGTCTCCCTTCATCCACTTTTTGGTTGTCTGTCCCCCATGGAGGAGGTCACATATAGTTCCTTGTAAACAGTTCCCTCTTTCCAACCCACTCTCCCTCTACCCTCCCAGTATCGCCACTCACACCACTGGTCCTGTAGGGATCATCCGCCCTGGATTCCCTGT
>NW_022103940.1:1327417-1346362 GCF_000313985.2 Echinops telfairi | reverse complement strand
TTTGTTGCTTCTGAGCTTGATGGCCGCTTGATTACCTTCAAGCCTTCAAGACTCCAGACGCTATACTTTTTGATAGCCGGGCACCATCAGCTTTCTTGTTTAGCTCAGTTGGTTCTAACCATCATGGGTGTGCTAAAGCTGTCCACCCACCATCTACTCTCCTGCAAATCAACTGTTTTTCCTTTCCAGTTAATCAAATGATTTTGGGTTTCAGCTATTGTCTGTCCACGCCATCACAGTCATTTTTAATTTAATAAAAATTCAATTTTCATGCCAAAAAATATCTAATTTACAAACACACAAATTCAATATAATCACAAAATATGCTTATTTTGAATTCCCAAGGTACATTTACCACAGCGCATATGCAAGGCCATGAAAAAAATCTTCAACTCATTTAAAATCTTTGAAATAAGAGAATAAATTATCTGTTTGGGTCACTTTGAATCCAAATAAACTAAATAGAGGTGAGTATGTTTGCTTGGTTTTCATTGTTTTTGAGGTAGCTTGGATTTCTTCCTTCATTATCATTTGTTTTGATCATATATCTCTTCTTAGTTCAGAAGCTCTGCTGAAACCTGTTTACTTTCTGTGATCCTGTTGGCATTAGAAATACTAGTGACATAACTTGCAGCATCACAGCAGCAAGTGAGTCATTACAGTACAACAAATTGACATACAAATGTAAAAGGAGGTTGACAAACCAGATAAGGTCTCCAAATCTAGCTGTAAAAGCTAGGTAGCTTCTAAGCATTGTTAATTTTTACTAAAATAGGCCACATTTTGAATGAAACCTGTCTTAATTAAGGGGGTCTAGTCTGCCCTCAATTGCTTGGCCGCTTCACTGAAGATTCATCATGGAGCTGACCACACTACATTAGATCTTATCATGGTAGAATACTGGCCCATTCAAGTTGACATAAAATATTTCGACTTGGGACTTGTATACATCTCTTCAAACCAGACATAGTCTCCAAACAACAATAATAAAGTTATACTTGGTCATATCATGATACAACCGAAATGTGTTCAAGCAAAAAAATGTATTAACTCTATGTACTTTTTATATTTTACATGTAAATAAAACAAAAATGTGTGATGCATACACACACTGATAAAATATTCACAACAACTGCAATCCTTATTTCTAGAGCTGGTTCTGTGGTCATAGCTAATATTTAGAACTACCTTCTTCCAGTACCCATTCTCTATTTCCTTTTCCCTCAGTGAGTATCTTGGCTGATAATGGTTTTTGCCTGGTGAGGTAAAGGAAACCTTATTCCTGAAGAGTCTGGGGCATTAGTAGTCATGTCAGAATTGGGTTGTTGTAGTGTACCATTGATTTTAAATGCAGGACATAGTAGTACTAAGAAACAACCTAAGGAATCTCCTGTGTTCAGACATATTCTCCCTTACCTCCATTGTGAAATACCAATCCAATTTACTCTTAGTAATCAGGATCAATCACCCATTCAATACAGTTGCACGCTACTTTGCCTGCTGATCTTAAGGTCTGAGGAGACCAAAATGACTAGGAAGCATTCTTAATTCTAGTTTTATCAATTCAGTGTTGTGTCTCCAGATAGAGTATTCTTTCCTTTGGAACTGATACCACCAGACCCAAAGAGCATAGGGTTTCAGCGACAGGAAGCAAAAATGTGAGTTGGTAATTAGAAATAGTAGGGAGTGGTGGCACTCTTCTTTCCACCCCTTGGTTCCTGGACTTTAGAGTCCGGGCTATTAGAGAAAAAGCACCATGTTTTGGCAAGTTGTTAAGAGCATATACAGCCTCCTGGAAAACATTGCCCCAACATTTCAAGGTATTTCTACCTAGCTGGCACCATAATTGTATGTTTTGAAGGCCATTACCTGTGTCTGTCAAACCACCTGTTTCAGAATAATGGGCACATGGTAAGACAAGTAGATTCCATGAACAAGGGCCCATTTGCTGGGGCGTCTCCCTTGATTGGAGGTAATGCTGTAAAAGATACAACACGGATGGATAAAGAATTTTGTAAGTCTGAGAATGGTAGTTTTTGTAGAAACATTGCATTTGGGGAAGACAAGTACATATCTAGAGTAAGTGTCTTTTACAGTAAGAGCAAAATGAGCACTTTCTTTGATGGTAATGGTCCTCTGCAATCAACATGACTCCAGACTGCTTGTTGATCTCCCTGAGAAATGATCCAATATTTTAGATTCAGTGTTGGTCTCTGTTGATGGTAGATTAAGCACTTATTAACAGCAGTTGCCAAGTCATCCTTGGTGAGCTGAAGTTCCTGTTGATGAGAGCATATTCTTCATGCCTGCTATCATAGTCACTTTGTTCACTTGCCCATTGAGATAGTAGGGGCTGGAGAAAAAGGAATACTGGTGTGGTAGTTACATAATTTCATGTTAACTTGATAAACAGAGTGAAAGGGTGGAGTTTAGCTTGTCCATCAGGTCACAGCCTGATGATCCCTCCTTGTGGGTGTAGCCTTTTCTTGAGGATTCTGGGAACTTCCTCTCTTTCTCCCTGGAGGAGGGCCATATTCTCTCTCTGCTTTCACCTTCCTTTTAACAAACCACATGGAGCTATGCTGATGGCAGGCAGATCCCTGGAGATACTTCCACAGGCATTGGATCCACAAGACTTCTCACCCACCAGCATGTGGTCTTTCTTCATTCAACATCATTGCATGTCTGAAACGGAATTTATGGACTAGTGTGTTAGTTCGGGTTGACTAGAGAAACAAAGCCAGAGACACTCATATGTATGTAAGGGAGAACTTTTATATCAAAGAGTAGTTATGCATCAGTAAAACATCCCAGCCCACTCCAGGTCAAGTCCATAAGTTCCATATTAGCCCATAAGTCTGATATTTGCCCATAAATTTCTCTTGAGACTCACGCAACACATGATGCCAAATTCAGGAAGATCATAGGCCAGTGGGTGGAGATTCTTGTGGATCCAGTTGCAGTGGAGGCATCTCAGCGCTGGCAGGGGTCTCTACATGGCTCCTCCAGCTTCAGCACTCTAGCATAGATTCATGTGTCTTGTCAAAAGGAATGTCTCACAAGGGGTGAGCATGTGCCACTTCCAGTGAGCTATTTATCTCCATTACTCCTCCAATTGAGGTCATCAAGCTGCGACCTGATTGACAAGGCAGATCCCACCCCTTTCTCATGTTGACAGATTATGTATGCCACAACTAGTATAGGACATAGGGGTTAATATTGGTCTCATGGACTTGATCTGGACTGGACTGGGATGTTTTCTCAATATGCACTGTTTCTTCGATATAAAGTTCTCTCTTATACACACAAGTGCCTCTTGATTTGTATCTCTAGTCAACCCGATCTAACACAACTGGTTTCCACAGAACATGTCATCCTCTCTTTATCGTTAAAATACTCTTCAGCAGAGGTAATCTTCAGTAAGCATTTATATGAGGCACAAATGTCTTTAATTTTTGGCCTACTCAGAGAGGTTTTTCCACATAATCCTTTCCCACTTCTCCTTGTCACCAATTTTCTAATCATGTTCCTTCCAAGTCACAAACCATTGGCCACAGGACATGAATACAATCACATATTTAACCATTTATCCTTCCAAGCTAACTGAACAACCAGGTGTTCCACTTGAAGTTCTGCCCACTGGAATGATTTCTCTTAACCATTGTCCTTCAGGAAAATCCCAGAAAGGTGTTGGAGTGCTTCTGCTGTCCACTTTTAGTGGTAAATGCTTATTATGCTGTACCATCAGTAAACCAAGCATGACTTTTCTCACCAAGAAGCTATAGCTGAAGACTGGGAGAGAGATGGTACTGTGACAGGAGTAGAGACTATAGGCATTTGGCCACTTCTTTATGCAGCTTGTTTTAATTTCCACGTCTTGCTGTAGATTTCTTCTGTACATGTACAAATTTATGACTTTCTGGGTCAGAAAATAGTCAGTTCATGATGGAAAGTGCAGGCTCCATAGTGACTTGGTGGTCTGTTATGTGATCCACTAAAATGGTAGAGTTTTAGTCTATAGTCCCAATGATCTGCACTATGATTCACCAGAGGAAGCCCACCAAAGACCCTAAAGTATATGTCTCTCTACCACTAACATGTCAAGCATCATTGGATCAGCTAGATCATATGGCAAAAATGACAGTATAGGACATATGGGCTATATCAGACTTATGGGCTGTATCAAACTTATGGCTTTGTGCCTCGTTTTAGTTGTAGGACGGTCTAAATGCAATAAATTATCCTTCACTTTAGTAGAACAATCTTGACATGACACATACCTCATTCCTGGTACCAAATGTGTTCAGCTGGGATTTCTAGAGAAGCAAAAGTAGTGATATTTGTATGTGTATATATAGAAAGAGATTTCTATCAATACATATCTTGCACAATTGCAGAAGTAGGTAGGTAAACACTGATTAAGCCTGTGGGTCAGGTGGAAGCTGAAGACTTTTGACTCATGTAGCTGCAGGGGCTGATGAACAGAAATTAGGAAAATGAACCAGGAAGATCACAGACTAGCGCTTGCCAACCTGAATGAATTTGAGATCTGCCTAATGAATCCAAAGTTAGCAGCCACTTACGCCTCTTGGGATTGGCAGGCTATATAACAAGAGATTGAAGAACTAGATACAGGATCCAAATCCAGCAGTAAACCAAGCTAGATTTCACAGCGTTAACTTATACTGAGAGTTGGCTACTCCCCAAATGAAACCTCATTCAATAGCATCAAGACTATGACTAGAATAAAAATGTATATTCTTCCCACAACTGTATGACTGTTCCATACAGGATCCCTTCATGGAGTTGACCACACTATGTTTGATGATCATATCATGGAATAATTCTGGCCCATCCAATTTTACATAAAACCAAACTATTACACTAATTATACTAATGTATATATATATGCTGTGAGAATAATTATATTTGCACAACAATGTTTATAATGGCACTATTCAGAATATCAAGTAATTGTAAATAACTAAGATGACCTTCAATCAAATAATGGATAAATAAACTTTGGTACATTTCACAAGGAAATACTATGTATGCTACATTGAATGAGTGTGTGAAACACCTCATAACATGGATGAACCTGGAAGACACTATACAGGGTGAATTTATTTGATCACAAAAGGGAAAATAGTATATGAGACCCCTATTGTGAAAAGTAATAAATAAATAGATAGATAGATAAAAAAATTTTTATGGTTACCATGGGTGGGAGGTGAAAGGAAGATAAATTACTGGCTAGAATGTAGAACAGGTGATAATTTGGGTACAGTAGAAGGCAATATACAAAAAGAACAGGTGAGTGAAAAATGATAGCAGAAAGAGAAGACACTGTGAGGAGTACAATAAGTAGAGGCAACAGTGGTAAATATTGTTATATACATAATTTTGCAATAACTGTGACCCTGTGGATAGATACACCAGAAGATAATCTGTGGGATTCCATGCTTATATATCCATTTGAAAAAGGATATTTATATGTGAGTATAGTTCTTTGCGGAAAATACATCCATTGGTGTAACATCTTGTTTGTTACATGCTGTCAAGTCATTTCCAACTCATAGTGACCATATGTACAACAGAAATAAGCATTGCTCAATACTGTAGCATCCTCACAATTATTCTCATGTTTAAGCCATTGCAGCCACTGTGACAAATCATCTCCCAAAGGGCCTTCCTCTTTTACACTGCCCCTCCACTTTTATAAAGTTTGATGTCCTTGTCCAAGGATTGGTATTTCCTGAGAACGTGCAAAGTATGTGAGATGAAGTCTCTCCACCCTTTCCTCTAAGAAGTAGAGGGACAAATCTATAAACCGATAGAGAAGAATAAAGAACACAGAAATAGAACCATACAAATATGCTCAACTATTTTTGACAAAGATTATTTAATCCAATAGAAGAGAGATAACTTTTTCAATAAATGATGCTATAACAATTTGTCATCCATTATAAAAAAAGAAAATTTAATTTAAACCACACAGCTTATACAGGAAAAGAAGAACAGATTAATCACCTCATTTTTCCCTCTATGACACAATTAAACACAACCTAGTGACCTAGCTTATCCTTTTGCATCTTTCTCATGAAATTCTCCAAAACTTAAAATGCTGGTCTATCATACAGTATAAATTCCATATAATGTATATCCATAGAGAATCTGAGGATGTTGTTGCATTTTCATAATTAAATATTAAAAGAATATTAGGCAATATCTGATTTTGCTGCCTAGGAATAGGTCTCACCAGATCAAAGGCTAAGTACAACCAACTTTGGAGAGCGTTGGCATTAAATATACATGACACCGACAGTATCTTTTTTAAAATTCGAAGTAAATAGCCTCTCATGGTTTGAAGGCATTTCCTTTCCAAAATTAAAACAATAGTTTGCAAAAGCTAACAGATAAATTTTGTGAGGGTCTTCAGTATTTGATTTATTGCTTTATAAATGACCCTTAGTATAAAACCTTTCTCAAATCCTGATGCTGTGTTCTTCTTCATATACTCCATATTTTCAGTTTATTAACTGAGCATACAGGTTGAGTAAGTGTGATCAAAGAATGCAATCCAAACACACTTTTTTTCTCCCTGATTTTAAACCATGCAGCACATCTTTGTTTTGTCAGAACAATTGCTGCTTGGTCCATATACATAAGTATTCTGGAATCCCCATTCTTCACAATGTTATCCATAGTTTTTTCTAATCCACATAGTCAAATGACTGCGTGCTCAATGAGACACAAGAAAACACCTTTTTGATATTCTCTGCTTTCACCCAAGATCCATATGACAACAGTCTTCCTTCTCTATCTGATCTGTCTTCCCTTTCAAATTCTGTATCTGGCTGATATTTTGAGTGATCCTTATTAATGTACTGCTATAGTTATTGGAGAATATCTTTAGCAAAATCATACCTGCATATCAAATTAATTACATTGTTCTAGAATTTCTGAAATTTGATGAGATACTTTTCTTTGTAATGGGCACAAATATAGATCATTTTGTGTCTGTTGTAAAAGTAGTTAGCTTACAAATTTCTTATTATATTTTAGTGAGTGATTCCAGTGCTGCATCAATTTGCTGAAAGACTTCATTGGGGATTCTATCAATTCCTATAGCCTTGATTTTTTGTAATGCCCAAATGCAATTTGGAATTCCTCCTTCAGTAACATCATTCATTAATTATATGCAACATTTGAAATGTTTAAATGTACACCAATTCGCTTTTGTGCAGTAACTCTGTATTTGTTTCACTTTCATTTGATGTTCCTGGCATCATTCAATATTTTGTCTATAAAATATTTCAGTATTGCAATTCAAGGCTTGACTTATTTCTTCAATTCTTTCAGGTTGAGATATGCTGATCATGTCTTACCTTTTGATTTTCTAACTCCAAGTAATTATAATGTTTCACTTTGTCTTCCTGAGAGGTCTTTTGAAACTTTTTGTTCTTCTCTTTAACTTCATCATTGTTTCATTCACATTAAGTAATCTATGTTGAAGAACAAATTGTAGATGGTCTTCTGACATCAATTTTGGCATTTTCTTTCTTTATTTCCTAAACTTTTAATGACTTTTTAATTTCTTTTTTTTTTTAATTTCTTCCTATAGGATATTCTTGTTTTCATCTCACAATTTGCTTGTTTTTCACTCATTAGTGTGAAATGCTACATCATATATTTTCTTGAAATGGCCTCAGACTCAGGTTGTATATACTCAAAGTTTTATTTTGGCTATCATGAACACATTTTAATTTTTCTCTACATCCAATGGTGTATGTATCTATGTAGCAAGCAACACATTCCAACCACAACTAAGCAGGAATGATAATATTCACACCTGATAAAATAAACTGCAAAGCAAAAAGGAACATAAGAGATAAGAGATTATATTATATAATGATTAAAGGATAAAACTTGAAAGAAAAAATGACCACAACAATTGCATATGCACTTAATGAGAGAACTATAATCACACTTTAACATAATTCAGAAGAGAAATAGGCATCTGGACAATAATATTAGGAGGTTTTAATACACAATTTTCAATGTAAGCAGAATAACTAGAAAATCCACAAAGATACAGAATATTTAGCCATACAATCTACCAAGATCTAATATACATAACATTGGATGCTGTACCCCAAAACAGCACACCCTACATTTTTTCTATTGTGCAAAGATCATTCTCTAAAATAGACTATATATTAAGCCACAAAGAAAGCCTCACAATGGGATACTACACAACCTTAAAGAGTAATGATGAAACACCTCATAACATGGATGAACCTTGAAGACATTAAGCTGAGTGAAATTAGTCAATTACAAAAAGATAAATACTGTATGAGATCACTGCTATAAATAGTAAAGAAAAAGTTTATGCACAGAATGAATCACTCTTTGAAGTTTATAAGATAATCACACATTAATGTAGGTGAAGGGAAAGACAATATAAAGTAAAAAGGGCCTAAGAACAAAATAATCAAGACCAAAGAAGACACTTGGAGGAGCAAAACAATTAAAGGCAACATAGGCAAAATTATTACATACATAATCTTGAAATAACACTAACAACAATATGTGGGAAACAGAACTATTTCTCCCAAGTTGCCTCCCCCAAATATATGCCAAACTTAGCTGCTTGAGAATGACTATACACTTGGAGATCATCAGAAGTAGATCAGGGGTTATTCTCTCTAAGTGTTATCAGCCATCTAGAGCAAGCAGTCACCACTGTTTATCCCACAACAAGTAGGGCCCACTCCCTTCTGATAAGGACAGTAGTTGACTGTTTACTTGTAGTAGACCCCAGAGAGGTCAAGCCCACCCAAGGGTGGCCAAGGTTAGGCCGCCATCATGAATGTAGGGTCTGCTCTTGTCCCATGTATACCTCTAGTTCCACCCCTTCCTATCATATGTATACTCCTAGCTCATCCTGTTCCTGTTACACCTATGCCCATTGCATAGCCCCCTCCTATTGCTTGTATGCGTATTGAACTGCCCCTTTCTGTGACATGTGGCTACCTGTAATTATGCCCCCCTAAGTAGATATCACTCTTGGTTAGCAATAAACAGACCCTGGAGCCTCCTGCTGGGTCTCTGCCTCACCTCACCTCAAGGCACACGCTGTGCTCAGACCTGACCAGTAAGATCCTGGGCATCCTAGAGGTGAGCATTCTACCATGAAATGTGTCTGACTCCATTATTTGACTCTTTCCTATATCTCATGCTCTCTATGACTTTATTATAATCTCTATATATATTAACAGTACAATTTTGCCTACTGAACCCGTGATTAGTTGTGGGGGGCTCGCCCCTTTCTCCCACAACAATAATCTATGATTGATGCCATAGACACTCATGCACAACAGGAGTGAGAATGAGAATGGATCTGTGCCCATAAATGTATAAAGTGGGACTTCAAAAACTGTGTGGATAAATTCCATCATCTTTTAATTCCACACAATTTTTCAAGCAAAGCAGATAATCCCAAGGGCAGCTATTGGAAAAAAGAATAGTCACCTACAAAGGAAAAGCACTGAGTATAAGCTAGGTTTTCTCAGCAGAAACTATGCAAGCAAGAAGACAATAGAGTGACATATATTGAACTGCCAATAACAATTCCCATATCCAGTAGAATAATCCCTAAAATACTAAGGAGAAATATAGGTATTTCCAAACAAGAAACAAAATGAATTAAAGGAATTCATAAAAATCAGAGCCGTATTACCAGATAACTATGATCATTAAATCAACAACAACAGTAGACAAACCTGAGAGAAACATACACAGTAATTCCACTCAGAAATTAATACAATGAAAGCAGCACCCAAATAACACAGAAATAGAGCAGTAACAACGTCAGCAGTACATCCTTAAAGAAAAAGAAATGGAGACAGGGGAAAGAAACCAAACACAAACACAGCAAAATGACAGCAACAAATCTGCATATATCAATAATGATAGTGAGTTTCAATGGAATAGATGTACCCAACAAAAGAGTAACAATCTAGAGTATAAAACAAAACCTACATATGTACTGCCTACAAGGGACACAACATAAACTCATAGAATAAATAGACTAATAATGAAAGGATGGCAAAAAAAATCTACCAAGTCAGTGGCAGCCACAATATTAGTAGGAAACTTCATCATACTACTCTCTAGGAAAGATGGGTCACCAGGAAAGAAACTCAATAAAAGAACAGAAGTGTTGAACAACACGATCAACCAGCTCAACTTTGCAAATATATACAGAACACTCTACCTAACAACAGTATATATAGTATGTATTCTTCTCCAGTGCATTTAATACATATTCCAGAGTAGATCACATGTTAGGCACCAAAGCAAGCCTTAGCAAATTGAAAAAAAAACTGAGATCCTACAATCCATTTGCTCATATCACAGTGCTATAAAACAGGAAATCAACAGTAAAAAAAAAAACAGGAACAAAATAACAAACACATGGAAACTGAACAACAAACTACTAGAGAATAAAGCCTCCAATAACTGAAGAAAAGAAATCATAAAGATCGTAGTAGAATTAAACTGACTTGAAAACAGGAAAACAATGGAGAAAATCAACTAAACAAGAAATATGTTCTTTGAATGCATCAACAATATTGACATACTCCAGCAAACTTAAAGGAAAACAGAGAGAGAGAAGATGCAAATATCTAGAATTGGAGATGAAAAGGGTGACATCACAATAGATGCAAATGAAATAGAAATAATAGTAACACACTACTATGAAAGTCTATATTACAAGTGTGATAACCTAGAACAGTGGTTCTCAACCTTCCTAATACCGCAACTCTTTAATACAGTTCCTCATGTGATGACCCCCAACCATAAAATTATTTTCATTGCTGCTTCATAACTGTAATTTTGCTACTGTTAGGAATCACAATGTAAATATCTGATATGTAGGATGTATTTTCATTGTTACAAATTGAGCATAATTAAAGCATAGTGATTAATCACAAAACAATATGTAATTATATATTGTGAAATATTTATTTCTAATTACAAAACAATGAAATTTTGTCTTGAAGCATGGTGTAGCATGGGTAACAGTCATCACGCTGGGTACTCCTATGTGGGGGTATCTATATGTGGGTGGACCTGCCTGGAGATGGTGTCTCAGTTCCTCAGACCTTCGGAAATATGTGTTTTCCAACGGTCTTAGGCAACCCCTGTGAAAGAGTTGTTCCACCCCCAAAAGGGTCACGACCCACAGGTTGAGAACTGCTGACCTAGAAGAAAAGGATAAATACACAGAAATAAGGTATCTACCCAAATCAACCCAGATGTAAGTAGAAAACATTGACAGATCCATAACAAAAGAAGTAATAGTGAAATCATCAAGAAACTACTAACCAAGAAGTGTGCAGGCTTAAGAGGGAAATTCTACCAAGTCTTCAGTGAAGAATTATAACCAATTCTCCTCAAATTATTCCAGAATATAGGGAAAAAGAGAAAAATAAAAGCAAACGACTTCCAATATTCCTAGAATTATATTTGCACATTCCAGCCTCTAATAATTAATTGATTTTTGCAGCTGTTTCTTCTCCTTTTGAGTTTTGCCTCATCAGCAAAGGAGGTTACTGAAGGTGTAGCTACTGTAGGGTTTTCTCTACTGTTTTCATTTTAGTCACCTCTGTTTTGAGAAAGCAGCTCTTCCTCCATCACATTTTGAGTATTTGGGGAATGAAGGGCTCATTTCCAGGCACTATTCCTGAAAAATTTCATCACAATTCCAGAACACTTAATTGTGCTCATGTGGAACCGGATCAAGAGGCAGTTGTACTAACAGAACAAGGGTATATTTCATGCTTTAAAATCAGGAAAATTGTGTATCAGGGTTGTATCCTCTCACCATACTACCCAATCTGTATTCTGAGCAAATAATCCAAGAAGCCTGTGAGATCACGAGGTGTCGAAGGGATCAGGTATCAGGCATTATCAGAACAAAAAATCATATCATTGTGAATGAGGCAGGGAGTGCGAAGTGGAGACACAAAGCCCATTTGTAGGCCACTGGACAGTAGAGTCTCGGGGAGGAGACCAGCCAGTCAGGGTGCAATGTAATAATGATGAAAAATACAACTTTCCTCAAGTTCCTAAATACTACCTCCCCCACACTATCATGATCCCTATTCTATCTTACAAATCTGGCTAGACCAGAGGATGCAAACTGATACAGATAGGAACTAGAAACACAGGGAATCCAGGGCAGATGATCCCTCAGGACAAGTGGTATGAGTGGCGATATTGGGAGGGTGGAGGTAGGGTGGGATGGAAAGGGGGAATGGATTTCAAGGGTCTACATATAACCTCCTCCCTGGGAGATGTACAACAGAAAAGTGGGTGAACGGAGAAGTCAGACAGTGCAAGATATGACAAAATAATAATTTATAAATTATCAAGGGTTCATGAGAGAGGGGGGATCAGGGATGGAGGGGAAAAATGAGGAGCTTATCCCAGTGGTTTAGGTGGAGAGCAAATGTTTTGAGAATGATGAGGGCAATGAATGTATAAATCTGCTCTACACAACTGATGTATGTATGGATTGTGATAAGAGTTGTATAAGCCCCTAGTAAAATGATTTTAAAAAATCACAATACGTAGTTGCAAAACAAAAAAAAGAATGTGGTATTAGAATTGGAAGAAGGCTTCTTAACAACCTGCAATATGCAGATGGTACAAGATATGCTTACTGAAAGTGAGGAGAATTTGAAGTACTTGCTGACAAAGATCAAAGATTACAACCTTCATTATGGATCTCAACTCATTATAGAGAAAACAAAATCCAGATTCAGGGCAAGATGGCAACTGAGTAGCACACACCAGAGGGACTCTGCAGAAATCAGCCCAGGAGAGCTACTGAGAGGGATATTCTACTCTTTCGGACCACAGGAGTAGCAACATAAAGATAAGTAGACACAAATTTACTATAATAAAAAAAGCAGTGATGACTGTTGATAAGGCACCCTTCTTTTGACAGCTGCCCTCGCCACTGCCTCCCACTTGCCCAGCTAATCACAAAAGCAGCGGACCAGCAGCATGTTGTTCTATGGGGCCAGTGCAGAGCTGATGAAAGTATAACACCATTAGCTGTCTGCCTAGGTCGAGAGCTCAGTCCTGCAGCCCCAAACTTATCAGTAGCAGGTTGAGCTATCCACACCCTGCCTAGCTGTGTGGGGATATATCTACAAGACAGCCTGGTGTAATGGCATAAGCAGAGAACACTAACCCAGGGAAGACCAGCTTCACTTGCAAAACTAAACCCCCTTCCTGGCACATACCTCAGCATAGCCCAATCTTAAAACACCCAAAACAGCCCCAAAAGCTTAAAAATACACAGACACCAAAGGGCATTAAAAAAATATATCTTTAAAAATTTATCTGGGAGGTATACCAAACACACCTGGTGCATTGGCAGAAAATTAACATAACAATATGCATAGAAACAGCAATAGCAAACTGCCCTTGAGTAGGCTTTTTCCTTCCCCCCTAGCCTACCTAGGTAGCAGGCAGGTATAAACCCCATACCTCTGCCCACCCCACAGTCACCCCCCCATCATCTGAAAGAACAGACATAAATAGTAAGTAGATGCACTCTTCACACAAGCACAGGGCCCCCCAGCCCAAATCAACAATGCTAACCCAGCTTTCCCTGGTGCAGCTCGCTTCAATGTTTTTTCCCCCTATTTTTTAATTCCTCCTTTGACTGCTCTGGGCTACAGTTAACACACACCTGCTTCATTAACAAAGTATTAGCACAACAAAACAGTTAGAAACTTCAGCCCAGGCAAGCAGATTAGGCTTGAGGCAGAGACCTGAAGCCTAGAGGCCCAGAGACCACTCACTGGGTATATACCTAGCTATCCACCAAGCTGAGTGGGGACACCAGCCCCTGGTCAGTACCCAACCCTGTCACATAAGCCACGTGACCTCTGAGGATATTATTGATTTATTCTGCCACTAAGATAGGTGGTAGTTATAGACCCCATTCCCTTAACCCCAAATGGCCAGTCACAGCATTTGAAAGAAGGGATCCCATTGCCTCTGACCTGAATTACCCAAGCGCTATGCTCTCAAGATAATTAACAATCCATATGAATTCAGTACCCAAAGCCATACCAAACACCAAAATAATCCCCTTAGCCATAGTCTCAACTCTACTCTGACACCTTACAAGATAATATGTAGTAAAATATCATACTACCAGATACTGTCCCCAACTGCTCAAAAGTCATCTGTTACACACAGACCTGACTCCCCCTCTAAGAAAAGGAGTGGGACCCAGCTGCTCTTTTTGCTGATTCAGTTGTTCTTCTGTGTTCTATCACTCCTATATCCTCCCCCTCTTTAAAACAAAGTTGAGCGTTATTCTTATAATTCATACTCAATTGATACTTCCCCATTTGTAGGTATACCTAAGGACAGGGGGGGTGGGATATATACATAGACATACTACTTTACTGTTTTACTCTCACTTCAAGTTGCTTATTTTCTAGTGCCTTAACACAACATCAATCTACATCAGAGACAAAGCTCCTGGACAAAGCTTACAGCCTAAACAAACAATACATTAACAGCTGTCTTGTAGCTTACTCTAGTATTATTTTTCCTACTATTATTTTTTAAACTTTTGCCTCTGGCCCTTTCCTTTAATTGCCCTCTCCCTAATCTAAATATATAGTTTTATTTCATAACACTATTAACCTATCTTTTTGTTTCTCTTTTCTTCTCACTAAACCTTTCCTTTCCTTTTCATCCTCATAAAATCAAATGTAACCTAGTCTTACATTTTTTTAAAATCCTTCATTTTAAAAAAATCAAATATTAGTTCCTTCCATTTCTCTTTCATTACAAAGAGGCATTTTTTTAGGAACAAACTTCCCTTCATTTAACCTAACAAAAAACACTACCCAATTCCTTCCCCCTTTTTTCGTTTTGCGCTTCTTCTTTTGCTTATTGCACCTTCTTTTACCCCTGAGCTAACAATTCCTCTCCCACTCTCTG
Source organism: Echinops telfairi (assembly GCF_000313985.2). Taxonomy (NCBI): domain Eukaryota; kingdom Metazoa; phylum Chordata; class Mammalia; order Afrosoricida; family Tenrecidae; genus Echinops; species Echinops telfairi. Next base: position 1,331,317 of record NW_022103940.1, on the reverse strand, counting down.
ATCACTCAACTAACACCTAATCCAACAGTCTGCCTCCCAAGATACTTAACACAAAATGTACACTAGCCCTCTACTGTACCACTTAATAGAGTTACACACTCCCAGATAACACCACCTTCCTAACAATAATAGTGATGCCAAAATGTCAAGGAAACTACAGAGGATATCAGTGAACACACATAAAACACAAGAAACAGAAAGCAATAAGCAATAAGCAAATACCAATCATACCTAAATCCAATGCTAGAAATTGAACATGATTTACCAGAAAAATAATTTTAAAAAATGATGATCGTATTAGTTAGCTAGATTAGGAACAAAGGGGGATGTCTAGCCTAATGCCTGCACAAAACAAAAATTATCTGTCCATGAATCAATACAGGGGTTGGAAAGAAATCAGATAAACTAAATAGACACCTAAGGGAAACTGGAAACTGAGCATGCTCAGACACAAGCCCCCAGGTCCAGGTAGGAGGTCCACCTGGACACAAGGACTAGGCCCAGGACCATGACATAACCCAGGTGTGCTTAAACTCAGCCAATAGGATTAGCTAATACTTTTAACCACAGCTCTCCAGCCTATGGGTTTAAATACATAGCCTACAGGCTGCCACCGCTCTATTTTACTCTGATCTTGCTCAGGTGCATGCTGCAGGAGGAGGGTGGGAGTCTCTCACATGTGTGCAGGATGTAAGCCTCTGGGCCCCACACCCCTTCTTGGTCGCCAGGGATTCCCCAGTTCCGCACGTGTGAGTATCACTTTCCTCATCCAGTGTTCTTTCCACATGGTTTGTCTTGCCCAGTTGTGAACCCTTTGTGCTTTCTGCACAGCCTGGCACACTTTACAGAAATAGCTTGGACCCCTTTGAGACTGTATTACCTGAAACTTACCTTCATAAGTAAGTTTCCTTCATAAAAGCTCACTTGGATTGCAAAAGTGCTTCTGCGATGTGAATTCTTTCAGTGCTGTGAAGCAAAAAACACAGGTACTCCAATCCAGGAACCTAACAATTGTGCTTGTGCAACAGTTGAAGGAAGAATCTGAGAGAAAAAGTGAAACAATAGAAAATCTAATAACCTCACATCATGCTGTAGAAGAAAAATCTAAACAGAAACACAAAAATCAAACACTACAATAGCAGAATTAAAGAATATCATAAAGGAACAGCAAAATGCTATAAAAGAACAGAGAAACAAAATTGAAGAAATGGAAAACCAAATTAGCAAGCTAGAAGACAAATCTATACACTTTGACCCAAAGAAGAACAAATAACAAAGAATGCAAAAGAGACCAGGAAAAGCTTGAGAATAATGTGGGACACAATTTAGAGGAACAACCTGCATATTATAGGAATCCCAGAAGAGGAAGTCGCATGAAAAATCACACAGAGAATAGTCCGAGAACTTCTGCAAGAAATCTTTCCTCAAAGTCTAAAGAAGGAAAGATTAAGGAGGTTAAAAGAACCCCAGCCAGGAGAGATTCCAAAAGGAAAAATTCCCTGGCATACTGTAGTCAAGATGTCTAACATCAATAACAAGGAAAAATTCTAAGAGTAGCCAGAGAAAAATGATCATTTACATAAAAGCACTCAGCAATTAGAATAACCTCAGATTTCTTAGCAGAAATTATGCAGGCAAGAAGACAATGGAGTGATGTATACAGTGTACTGGAGGACAAAAAGTGTATATCCAAAATCTTGTACCCAGCCAAATTATCACTCAAATATAATGGAAAAACAAAAGAATTCCAATACAAGGAAAAACTAAAAGAATTCATTAAAACAAGACCACCACTACAAAAAATACTCAATATAAGTACTAAGGCCAAAACAGCAACAACACTAGAACACAAAGTTCAAACCATCACACAAGGCAATTCCTCACAGAAACCAGCACACGCAGGACAACACCTAAGGTAAGGAAATTTTACAGGAAAAAACAAAAAAACTAAACACAATACACATGCAAACACACAACACACACATAAATAAAGCAAAATGACAGTTAAAAATACATACATATAACTAATTTCATTCAATGTTAATGGACTAAAAGAAAACAAAATTCATCAATATGTTGCCTACAAGAAACACACCTCACAAACAAAGGCATGGACATACTAAAAGTCAGAGCCTGGACAAAAGCATACCAAACAAACAGCCATTGACAAAAAGCAGGGGTAGTAATACTAATCGCTGACAAGATAGATTTCAAGGTAAGCAAAGTAACTACAGATAAGAACAGGCATTACATATTGATAAAGGGACAATAGCTCAGGAAGCCAAAGCTATAATAAACATATATGTACCAATGACATATCCTTAAAGAGATATCAAATCCTCAGAGAATTCAAGGGGGATATAGACACAGTGTCAATAATAACAGGAGACCAATACATCACTCTTAAGGAAAGACAGAACGTCAAGATAAAAGCTCAATAACACAATCAACAAAAATGACCCTGTAAGTATATTCAGAAGACTGCTTCCAACAAAACGACAGCATGCGTTCCTCTCCAACACATATGAAACATTCTCAAGAATAGACCTTATATGAGGCCACAAATCATGCCTCAACAATTTTTCTAATTAAAAAAATTGAAATCCTATAATAATTCTTCTCAGAGCACAAGGCTATAAAAATAGAAATCAACAATAAAATGAGCAGAAACATAAGAACTAATACATGGAGATATTGAACCATATAATTCTAAAAAAATGAGTGAGTAATAAAGCAAATAAAGGAGGACATTTTAAAATCCCTTGAGACAGATGAGAATGATAACAAAACATATTAAAAGCTGTGGGTCACAGAGAAAGCAGTTATCAGAGGCCAATTTGTAGCTATCGACACGTACATGTAAAAAAGGGACAAATCTAAAATCAACACCCTAATACAACACCTCTAAGAAATGGAACAGAGACAAAAAATTCATTCCCTCCCACAAAGGAAAGAGCACAATCAAAAGGCTTAAATCAAACAGAAATAAAGGATATGGAAAACGAAAACAACAATGGAAAAAATCAAGAAGACAAGAAGCTGGTACTTGGAAAGGATTAGCAAAATAGACAGAACACTGACAAACTTAAAAAAGAAGAGAATAGAAATGATGTATATACCCAAAATAAGAGATGAAAATGGAGACATTACAAGAGATCCAAATAAAACAAAAAGAATAATAACATGCTATTATGAAAAACTGGATTTGAACAAATTCCACAATATTGAAGAAATGGACAGATACCTAGAAACACTTCATCCACCCAGTGTTAGTCTGGCTAAATTAGAGAAGCAAATCCACAGAAATTCATATGTATAAGAAAGAGTTTTATATAAAGGGTAAGAGCACATCAAGAAAACATCCCAACCCAGTGCTGCCCAAGCCCATAAGTCCAACACTAGCCCGTATGTCTGACATCAATCCACAAAGTCCTCCTCCATCTCACAAAACACACACAATGATGCCAACTGCAGGAGGAAAGCCAAATCATGAATGTTTAAGCATCTCAGCGCTGTCAGGGGTCTCCACAAAGCTGCTCCAGCACCCAGGGCTGCATCAGTGTAGGTTCACTTGGCTTCTCCTCAGGGATGTCTTGCAGGAACTGAGCCTTTCTAGCTGAAGCAGGGAACTGGCTAACGCAGCTGCACCCTTATCATCAGAAAGCAAGAGCCACGAGAACTAGAAAGATGAGGCTCATTGAGCCATTTATCTCTCCACCTTTCAATTAACCCCACGTGTGTTTATCGGACAGGTTGGCACAATATACTTTAACTATCTTATGGGGAGCAGCAAGATCCCCAGGGAATGATGAGGGTGGACTTTGGGGACAGGGTGTGGTGCCCCAACAGGCTGGACTGGAAAACATTCTTAAAGGCCAGCGATCCTTGAACTAACTACAA
>NW_022103940.1:1293438-1325551 GCF_000313985.2 Echinops telfairi | reverse complement strand
GGGGCTTAAGTGGAGAGGAAATGTTTTGAGAATGATGAGGGCAATGAATGTACAAATGCGCTTTACACAATTGATGTATGTATGGAATGTGATAAGAGTTGTATGAGCCCCTAATAAAATGATTTTTTAAAAAAAGAAAGAAAAACTCAACAGACCCATAAGAAAAGAAAAAATAGAGCAGGTCATTAAAAAACTTCAAAAGATCAATGAAGAAAAGCCAAGGTCCAGATGATTTCACAGGGGAATTCTATAAATATTCAAAGATCTGACACCAATACTGCACAAATTTTCTAGAACATAGGAAATGACAACAGCCTCCCCCCCACCTCCACCCAAACTGTTTCTATGAAGCCAGCATAACACTGATACCCAACCCAAGCAACAACCACTCAAAGATAGAAAATTATAGACCAATATCCCGCATGGACATAGATACTAAAATCCTCAACAATATCCTGGCCAACAGAATACAGCAGCAGATCAAAAAAGATAATTCACCATGACAAAGTGGGATTCATTCCATGTATGCATGGATGGTTCAGCATTCGAAAAACACACCACATAAAGAAGTTAATAAATAAAAATCACATGACCATATCAATAGATTCAGAAAAGGAATTTGACAATCTTCAGCATCGATTTATGTTCAAAATACTCAAAGAAATGGGGATAGATGGAAAATTCCTCAACATAATAAAATCCATATATGCGAAACCAATAGCCAACATCATGCTCAATGGGGAAAAGCTAGAGATATTCACACTGAATATAGGGATCAGGCAAGGATGTTGCCTATCACCACTCTTACTTAGTATCGTGCTGGAGATTATTTATTTATTCCTGAATAACAGTTTTATTTTCATTTACTTTTTTCCCAAACAGTTTTATTGGCACATAATTCACATATTTTACAATTGAACATTTCAATCATTCAATCACATCAAGGTGTACTGGTAGGTTTATCTAGAGTCATCAGACAACAAGAAATCAAGGGAATACAAATAGGCAAAGAAGTGAAATTCTGGCTATTTACAGATGATATCATCCTATACATAGCAAACCAAAAACTCTTCACAAAAGACTGACTGGGAAAAAAATCAAGGAATTTGGCAAGGTAGAAGGATACAAAGTTAATAACCAGAAATCAATTGGATTACTGTATGCTAATGAAGAAAGTTAAGAAAGACATTCAGAAATCAATACCATTTATAATAACCACACAGAATAGGACATACTTAGGAATAAACTGAACTGAAGAAACAAATGAACTATGCAGAGAAAATTACTACAGAGAACACTACTACAGAAATCTGAAAAGAACCTACATAAATGGAAGAATATCCCATGTTTATGCATAGGCAAACAGTAGTGTGAAAATGACAGTACAATCTACAGATACAATGCAAACCAATTCAAATCCCAAATAAATTCTCTGAAGAAATGGAAATGCTAATTACCAATTTCATATGGGCAGGGAAAAACCTAGGATAAGCAAAGAACTTCTTAAAAAGAAGAACCAAGTTGGAGACCTCGCCTTACCGAACTTAAATTCCTACTGCATAGCCAGAGTAGTCAAAACAGCCTGGTACCTGTACAGTGAGAGATACATGGACGAATTCACCAGAACAGAAAACCCAGACATAAATGCATCAGCCTACAGGCAACTAATGTTTGACAAAGGACCTAGAAAGATCCAATGGGAGAAAGACAACCTCTTCAACAAATAATGCTGGACAAACTAGATTTCCATGTGCAGAAGACTGAAACAAGACTCATATCTTTCTCCATGCACAAAAAACGAGCCCAAGATGGATTAAAGACCTAACTCTAAACCGCAAATTCGCAGAATCATCAAGGAGAAGACTTGACCAACTTTAAGGCCCTGATTGTAAGGAATACATAGCCTACCAAGTATAATGGAGGAGACATATACAACAGAAGACCAGATAATCAACTTGGACATGCTGAAATTACATCATTTTTGCACATCAAAAGACTTCATCAGAAGAATGAAACGAGAACCCACAGACTGGGAATTTTTTTTTACCAACCACATCAGACAAAGGTCTAATTACCAAAATATACAGAACTATACAAAAGCTCAATAAGAAAATAGCAAGTGGCCCAATTAAGAAATAAGAAAAATACATGAACAGACAATTCACCCAAAAAGAAGTACAAATTGCTAACAAACACATGACAAAATGCTCATGGTCATTAGCCATCATAGAGATGAAAATTAAAACCACAATGAGATACCACTTTACACCCACAGTGTTAACTAAATTAAGAAAACAATGACAAAACAGAAAACAACAATTGCTGGAGAGGATGTGGAAAGATTGGAACTTTTATGCATTTTTGATGGACTTGTAAATACATACAGCCATTGTGGAAAGTGATATGGTGGTACTTAATGCAACTGGGAATTGAAATCCCATATAATCCAGCAATACTACTAATAGGCATATACCCTAAAGAAATATGAGACAACATAAGGGTAGGCATGTTCTTTCATGTTCATAGCAGCAACGTTTGCAATAACAAGAGACTGGAAGCAGCCCCAAAGTCCAAGAGTAGAAGAATAGATTAAAAAAAAAAAACAATAACAATGGGACATACACATATTGGAATACTATAAATCCCTAAAGAAATTATGAAACAATGAAGTACTGCATGATATGGATGGACTTGGAAACCATTATGCTGAGTCCACTACAATGGGAAGAAACTCCAATTAAGCAAATCTTAGAGACAAATGCCTGAACAAAAGGGGAGAAGGCTACCTTCCGGCCATGAACCATACATCTCCTCCCCTTTGAGCACTCAACAAGAGCCAACGTAAAGGAGTAGACCTCATGTTGCCTGGGGTCACTCCCTCAAGAAGGGGGAAATGGGAAATGACCATCCACTTGAGGCTATACAACATCAAGACAAGTCTGGGGCAAATCAAGTGGTCTCCTATAGGACTGAAAGGAAATCCTTGCAGGAAAACCAAGCTAAGAGCAGGGGAGGGGATCATCACATTTTGGAGGAAATGCTGATAGCTGTGTTGGTGGTATAGTGGATGCTCAGAGAGAAGTAACCTCCCATTTGGAAAGAGTGCTAAACAATCCCTGTAGGAAACCTAGGGGGGGAAATGTACCAGATTTTATATTACTAGGCAGACTCTACGAATATGTTTCTACCCAACCCTTGGTAAACCATACCATGGACTAAACAGAATGATGACCTTGAACACTGAGCATGCAGGCCGCATGGCATAAAGCAGGGCTACACCAGAAGGACTTAACATAGACATTTAGTTGAATGAACTGTGCCCTGCCCCAAAACTTCGAGCACCCTACGACTAAGGATTGAAGTATATGGAAGGGAGAGGAAGCAGAGAGTGGCCTCCCTGGGACTGTGGAAGTGGTGGTCACTGGACCTTGGGGGAAACCCTCGGCTTTGAGGGTGTCCAATAGAAATGGACCCAGTATCACTTTCAACCACATTACCCCCTTCGCGGTAGCATGACAGGTTTTGATCTGTTGCATAAGGAACTGCTCTTGGAAGAACTGATCCAGGAACTTTTCCCTTCGCACCAAGCCTCATACTTAGGGTAAACAGAGCTCAATAGAACAGGAGATCAAAGTGTGCAGTGCAACCTTGGCGGTAGTCCAAGGTGGATATGTACTAACATACCAACAGTGTCAGGAGTGCTGTGTCAATGGGAAAATTGATGTTATTAGTGCAATCACCTTATACTCTACGGGGATGACAGACAACGCTGTATGTTTTTGTTTATATGGGTTTTTATTTTCCTGTCTTTAGGTGGGTTTTTATGTCTATCTTTTCTCTTTGTTTGTTTGATTGTTTGATTATTTGCTGGTTGGTTTGCTGCTGATACAAAACTAGTGGGTCACATGTGGGTTCAATTTTGTCATAAGATGACTACCAAAGTAAACCTCAGTCGTGCACATTTCATGGGCAAGCAGATGGATCTGGGTGCCTACTTAACTCTATCCCCAATACAAGAACAGGTAGTTCTGATAACATGGCCTGGCTCTGATACTTGCTTTCATGAAATGGTCACTGAAGATAAGAGTGCTACAGTAAAGCATGGTGAAGAGAGCCGATGGTGCCTGGTGATCAATTGGAATAAGTCTTTTTTAAAAATAATTTTATTAGGGGCTCATACAACTCTTATCCCAATCCATACACACATCAATTGTGTAAAGCGCATTTGTACATTCACTGCCCTCATCATTCTCAAAACATTTCCTCTCCACTTAAACCCCCAGCATTAGGTCCTCATTTTTCTCCTCTCTCCCCCCTCCTCCTCCCTCATGAGCCCTTGATAGTTTATAAATTGTTATTTTGTCATATCTTGCCCTGTCCGACATCTCCCTTCACCCACTTTTCTGTTGTCTGTCCCCCAGGGAGGAGGTCACATACAGAATAGGTCTTAAAGGCATTTTAAAAATAAGCAGCTATCTAAGTGAGGAGTGAACTAAGTCCACATGGAAGAAACACACTAGCTTGTGTGATCCAAAGATGACCATAACAACATTTAAATATGAAGAAGGGAAAAGTATCAGAGCTTGAATTGTGAATACCCAATTTATGGAAGGCTGTGGAGGACAGTGGGGGCCCAAAATTCATCTGCAGAGTATCCAGTCAGATGAAGCTTATGGCAGATCCCCTGTAGCCACAGATAAAGGTCTGGAACAGCCTTACTGTCAAACATAAATCATTGTGATCCTTATTAGGTTAGATCGAACTTGTTACTTGGCCAGTTGACCTCCCTCTAGACTCAACCTGAATTTGTTCTAGGTGCAAGGATCTCTTATGTGATACTAGATTTAAAATAAATAATTAAATCATTTTATTGGGGACTTGTACAACTCTTATCACAATCCACACATACATCCATTGTGTCAAGCACTTTTGTGCATTTGTTTCCCTCATCATTCTCAAAACATTTGCTTTCTACTTGAGCCCTTGGTATCAGCTCCTCATTTTTCCACTCCCTCCATGCTCCCTCCTCCCCCAGGAACCCTTGGTAATTTATAAATTATTATTATTTTATCATATCTTACACTGTCCAACGTCGCCCTTCCCCCACTTCTTTGCTGTCCGTCTCCCAGGGAGGAGATTATCTGTAGATCCTCGTTATCTGTTCCCACTTTTGGTGCCCGACTATCAAATGATATGGAGTCTCGGGTCTTATAGGCTTGAAGATAAACAAGCAGCCATGTAACTGAGAAACAATAAAGCCCCATGGAATAAGCACACCAGCCTGAGAGAACATGAGGCGTTGAAGGGATCAGGTATCAGGCATCAAAGGCAAAAAAAAAAAAAAAATCATAGCATTGTCAATGAGGGAGAGTGCAGAGTGGGGACCAGGGCTCATCTGTGGGCAATTGGACATCCCCTTGCAGAAGGGTCGCTGGAGGAGACGAGCCAGTAAGGGTGTAGTGTAGCAATGATGAAACATAAAATATTCCTCTAGTTCTTGAATGCTTCCCCCACCCCCCCACTATCATGACCCCAATTCTACCTTACAAATCTGGCTGGACCAGAGGATGTACACTGGTACAGATAGGAACTGGAAACCCAGCGAATCCAGGAGAGATGAAACCCTTAGGACCAGTGGTGAGAGTGGCAATTCTGGATTTTTAATACTTTTCTTTTTCTGCTCATTGTGGTATTTTTATCTTTATATTACTATTGTTTATCATTACCACATCATTTAATGTTTGTTCTTTATTATTTCTGTTGGCTTTAAAAGTTTATGAAGCACAGTATGAGCGGATGTATAGAGATAATAACTGATGCAAGGATTTTTAGAGGATGTCAGGTGGGTAGCAGGGGAGATGGGAAGAGTGAGGGGATTTGAGGAGTAAAGAGTGAAGGTGGGAGGGGGAGGGAGCACTAGAAGTGAATGTGATTACACATCTCATTTTAAAAGAGATTTAGTCATGGGGGAGAAAAAAATAAAATATTCTGAAATTGATTGTGTTGACAATAATTGTACAAGTTTTCTTGACATGGCTGAACGATTGAATTGTATGATGTGGATTGTATGCCAATAAAACAGGAAATGAAAAACAACTGTGAGGATGGCACAGGATGGGGCAGTGTTTTATTCTTTGTACATGGGGTCATTATTAATTGGAACTGACTCAATGGCACCTAACAACAGCTTCACAGTTTCATATTTTTGCTTAAGAAATATTTATATTGTTTTGTAGCAATAAATAAAAGAATACAAAATCATTTTCACTGGACCAATAGTTAACATCATGAAAAATGGAGAAAATATTAAATTTGTGAAGAATTGAGCTTTCTTGGGTCCACGATTAATGCACATGGAAGCCACAATCAAGAGATCAAAGGACACACTGCATTGGTTAAATTTGCTGCAAATGATCTCTCTCTCCTGTTGAAAAGTAATGATGTTACTTTGAGGACTAACCTATGCATGATCCAAGACATGGTATTTTTAATTGTCTCATATGCATATGAAAGTTGGTCAATGAATAAGCAAGACCAAAGAGGAATCCATGTACTTGAATTGTGGTTCTAGCAAAGAATAATTAATGTACCATGGACCGACACAAAACCAACCAGTGTGTCTTGGAAGAAGTACAACCAGAATACTGCTTGTAGTCTGGGATGTAGAAACGTCCCCTCAAGAACTTTGGAAATGTTATCACTAGGGACCTGGAGAAGTACATCGTGTTTGGTGGAGTGAAAGAAAAAGAGAGAAATGCCCTCAGGGAGATGGATTGACACAGTGGTTGCAATAAAAGAAGTGCAACGTAAGAACAATTAAAAGGATGGGTGCAGGAACGGTCAGTGTTTGCTATACATAGGATCGCAGTATGAGTTGGAACAGACTGGAGGGCATCTAACAGCAATAGCAACAACAGCAACAAAGGAGAGAATTAATTATTCTGGCCATACATAGAGGGAACACTTTATATTTTTATTAGGGACTCCAAAAGGAAACTCTAAGAACAGATGCCTAGTGTTGTCAGAAAGAAGCATTCCTTGAACTTATATGGTTCTTTTAGGATTCCCACATGATGTGTGTGATTCCGGGATTTTCAATCCAAGAATGCTAGGTTTTCACTAGATGGAGCCAGATGAAAGAGATTCTGTGAAATGTGGTTTACAAGGTTTTATGGTAAGCAAAAGGTTTTTTCACAAAGGTGAATACTGTTTCAACAGAATATCTTGGTCTCTGAGGTAATATTTCTGGAAATAGCTTAAGATTTCATTAAGGCTAAAGCCTGTCTAGCTGCTTTGCTGTTTGAACTTTAGTTTCACACAGTTATATAAGTGAATTGTTTTTGCTTCAGTCTCTGATCAGAATGCCTCCATTTGTGCTCCTCTCCCTATCTCATTTCTCCCTTAGATATTTCATAACCATAATTCTTTATGGAATCAGGAGCAAATATGTCCTGCATATGTGGGTTTGTGTGTCACTCAACCTACATGAGTAGAAATTTCTCCTGATCTGCTGTACATTTATGGGAGCACACTCTTCTTGGTAAGGAAGCTGGTGGTCGTGTAGCAACATTAGTTTGGCATGCTATGGTATTTTTCTGAAGATGATCTTAAAGTCATTTGTAGATGTAGCCTTTCTTGCAGTCGTTAGTCTTAATTTCAGGGAAGCTGAGTGTAAATATGTGGAGTGGAGAAGATAGGACTTTCTTTACTAACTTCTGCTCTGTAGTCCAGGTTGGGTGTGTAGTTTCAGAAAACTCTACAATAATCACACTAGGAAATTTTCACAGTTTTAATAATCAGATGAAACCACAAGATGAGTGGGAAATAGAGTGACACCACATACAGGTTATGCTCACCCATGAATAAGGAGAGACCAACACTGCTTGTCACTGAGAAATTTGTTTTTACAAAGGTCCATGATGTCTATTTTTGGTATTGATAGTTAGGAAGGTGCTTTTTGTTGATTGAATGGGCTGGAATGAAGAAGGACAAAAGAATGATAACTTTTATGTCTTCATTTATCTTAGCTTTGAAGAGGGCCCTTAAAAGAAAAAAAAAATTCCTGTGGCAAATCATCTTCCTTCCATTTTCAAATTTATTAGTGAGATTTTTCTAGGGCTATTACTCCCCTCTGTGCTGGCCAGGGGAGTCGTAATACACTCTTTAATGTACTTCAGCAAAGCTATCAGTAAATGGTCAAAAAACTTTTAATGGAGACAATCCATATGGATACTCTAAAGATAGATTTGGAACTTTAACAATAACTATAGCCTCCTGAACACATAGTGTCCAGAATCTCAGCTCTACTAAAATCCTCTACTTTTATTAAGGATTTTATTAAAATTCTGTTGAGAACTTTTTTGACAGGGGCTAACTGACACCTTTAGATGGCAAATTTTTAAAAGATAAACCTTTAAGGTCTGGGATGCTATCCTTTCTGATAACCAGGAACCGTCAGATTTCTTCATCATGTTTTTTCAGTAACACTCATATCTTCAGTAATCATCTTGTAGGTAAATATTGAAAAGGGGCACAATGTAAGAACTCTTTGTTATATGTTTTTGGTTCACTTCAGAGGCAGCAAATTTTGTTTTTGTGAGAAGTAATATAAATAACCTCTGTCAGCCATTTGATAATTCTATTATGTCAATAGTATAGAGTGTGAAAGGAAGAATTAGGATAAAATATGTGGAAGGCTGTATTTTTACAGATTAACAAAATTTAGTGACAGAACCTTATTTAAGGAAACAATGAGGGTTTATCAAAAGGCAACAATTATAAATTATTAGGCAACCTAAAAAGTAACAGGGATTCCAACCAAGCCCAAATGACTTCAAAGTCTGCAACTTTGGAATATCTTCCTCTGCATCTGGGTACATTGGAGCATTTCAGCTTTAAATCCAAAGAAATATTTCCATTCTGTTAACCTGCACAGAATGGGTTTAAGGCTAAATATGTCAGAGTAATGTTATTTTTGTTTTAATAAAGGATAAGTCTTTCTAAAGTTTACTCACCAACAGAAGTGAAAGGCAGACATATCTTCAAAGACCTACATAACCTTCCCTCCTGTAAAGAACTAGTTCTTAAAGAGGTGTGATAACAAAGACATGATTGGATTATCAGCATTAGACAGAATACCTGCTGTCTTTGGAACTAAATGAAATAATTACTGATCTGCCTAAAACCCCTGCCAAACCCCACACCCCACACCCCACACCTGTTTTTTTCATAACTTAAAGCTTAAAAGAACATCTAGGGGACAAGCGGCTTGAATGTGTTGCTCCAAACTCCATGAAAACCAGAGGTAGATAGGAAATATTAACAATATTAGCCAAAATGTCCACAAATAAAACCTGAAGACTTCCATTTCAAGAATGACTAGTGCTATGAAGAATTTGTATATGTGTGAATAGCACCAGAGGTGGATGTATTCTAAAAAAAATACAAAAAAGCTAAAAAAGACAAAAACCCAAGGATGAAAGTGGATATAAACACTGAAACATTTCATTTCTCTATTAAAACACAAAACTTATTTTTTGATCTAACAGGCAAATTTATTGTCGTTATACTTTACCTTACCTGTTTTTATAAATTTGCTGTTTTTTATCAAAAGCATTCAATCTGAGAATCAGTATGTCTACACCTATTCGTTATTTTTTATAAAGGAAAGAGGTAATTACTTATATAAAGAAAGCAGACTCTTCGGTCACAAACAATACTTCCATGTAAAGGACATATATAAACCTTTAAGCTATTTAGTGCCTAATTTCTACTCTTGACAATTCTGGATCAGTGATAATTCATGAACCTCATCACCTTCCAAGCTTCTGGAAATATTCACTTAGTCTGGTCGACTCCAAGGTCAAGACATAACTCCTTTGCTGCAAGTCGAATATGATCTTTCTGTAAGGATTTGTGTGTGTGTGTGTGTGTGTGTGTGTGTGTGAAGTGTTCAACACATTCACAAGCAAAACTTATCTGTAGATTACAAAACTTAACATGATCCATGATTACTGAGAGAATGGATGGAAATTTTGGAATCAATGCAAAGCCGAACACAGTTAAATCAGATGAAATGTTAGACAAATGGAAATCTTAGAAAAACAACGGTTGATCGTATTCTTCAAAGGTTTCAGATATAATCCCAAATGTTCAAGTTACTAAACCTATTCTTTTGTTCTCCATTGTATAACGAATAAATCATTTTGAGTGATCAAATTATAGTGTTTTCCAAACTTCATTTCCACTGACCAAATGTATTTAACATAATAATCAACATTTGCTTGAACTGATCACCCCCATTATAAACTGACCGTGACACAGGGCTTTAGTTCCACCCCACTTAACCTCTTTTAAGGACTATGTCCTCACTGCTATTTTAGTATAAAGTATTATCCCCCATGTGACATTTTGAAGTGAAAGATCCACCAGGAGTTATTTCATCTTATGACTAAATCTACCAAAATTGATCTAATGTTGTAAAACTTTTAAAACATTTAATTTCTGGTCTTGTAAAACAAAGCAAACAGTTCACCTCCCCCTCAAAATTTCTACAATTTACCACCCACTCTTGTTTTACCTTAATATCTTTCACATTCTAGCACAACCAGGTATTCTACTTTAAAACAAAACCGCTGTATAGTTCCAACTTATAAAATACAAAATGGCCATTGTGCCTTCTTTGTAGATGTCCAGCCCATGCAGAAACATTGTACTCAGTTCACAAGGTGCTTTTACTTCAGTCTAGAATATACTTCATCATTTCATGCACGTTCACCACCCTAAAGTGTATACTTTAATGATGAATATGATATACACATATTTTAAATCAAAAGACATAAATGTTTTTCAAAAAGGAAATGCTGATTAAGTGTATATGTTAGAAGATAAATTCAAAAGCAACAAGTTCACAATTGAAATGATTAAAAGTATAATTTATTAAGTAAAACTCTTTTTCTTTGCCCTTTGTATAATCCGACCTTTCAGGATAAGGGTGGGTTAGGCTTACCAAAGGATGCGGTCTTGTAAAGGCCAAAATATAGGCATAATTTCAAGATTTAACATACAGTCCTGACAACCAAACTATTCTTAGAAAGGCACGAAGAAGAATAAAAGAGTTTTACTTATTGAGTAATTCTCAGGTATTAAACCAAGTTAATTAGCATTTGTTATAATTTGAAGTACATATGCCCTTTTTATTCTTTAAGAAAAGATATGTCTGTATTGAAGCCTACTAAATAGTGTCTCTTTGTTCTCTATTTCAAAGAGCTGCTGTAAGAAATATTTGACAAGAGCAATGACTAAAAATTTCATTAACAATAAATGTACAGGATAGAGTTAACCTTTTATTATTCTGACTAAAGTTTAATATTTGTTTTAAAAGAATATTTTAATATTAAAGGTCATAACAAATAATTTTAGTTAAATAAAGAACTTTGATTTGAGTGTTGATTTAAAAAATAATAATAAAAAAAACCTTGAACACAATTATTTTAGTAGCAACTCACTTGAGTCCCCACCTGCTGCATCAGGTACTTTTCTTTCTTTTCCAAATAAACTCGGCTTTCTGCTTGCTGATTTGTGATCTGTGATTCCATTCTTTGGTTCTCCATACCAGGAGCCGCTGGACACATCAGAGCAGTTGCAAAAAACCACTGATGAGTGCCATCAGCTAAACATATCACCTTTGTCACTGAATCTTTTTAAAAACACTGAATCTCAATATTTTCTTTCTCACCTCAATCTTTCCCATTTTTATTCATATGGCCTTGGTTGGGCCTCTAGAAAGTGACTCTAGCAAGTGCTATCCTTTCACCAAACATTTTGGATGAGGGTCAGAGGCTGAGTTTCCAAAATTAACTAAAGAGACCACATTCACTGCTTTCTTTTTCTTATGATAGATTGTACAAAAATTAACAAAGATAGATCCTTCTCGATAAAGGACAAAATAATAGAAAGACAAGTATAATTCAGAGGAGGCCCAAGTTAACAGATTTCTAGTTTTCAAGGATAAGAAGCGAGAGCGAGAGAGAAACACTGGCAAAAATTGGCTACATGTACACAAATATAATTTCAGTACGCATGCATGCAATTTGTTTGCATCAGAACTCAATAAACTATCCTATTCTCCTCCCAGATTTATGGAGTTTATGGAGGTCTTCCCTCCAGGGAAGGTATGTTGCAGCCTTAAGCCCCTCCCACTATATACATTAGGTTTCACGAAGGGATCGACCATCTTCAGGGTAGTTTGAACACAGAGAACACAATTTGAGATGATACTGTCTGTGCTCCAGAAAACCGAGTCTCTTTTAACACCTCCCCATCATCTTCTAGACAAGACAATACCCCTTGTTCTATTTGGGTCTTAGGGAGGCTATTAAATAGGTCCCCAGAAGTCTGAGTCCTCTCAGTTACCTTCCAGATCGGAGAGGACTCCAGCCACTTACCCAATCTTATATAGGCTATAATTAGGTATAACAAAAGATAATAGAAAGAAATAAACCATACCAAAAGGGAAAGAAAAGATAAATCTCTCCAGTAGTGATTCTCTTACCTCTTTGAGATCATCTGTCTACTTGCCTGGGCAAGACTTAATTCTGATCCCTCTGTGAATAAATATGCTCTTTTTTCCAGCACCTCCTCTTTCTCTAGGTTGGGCTCACCAACATCTTTTACTGGAATCTGGTTATAGTCTTTTAATGAAAGAAATAATTACTTTGGCCAGACATAGAAGCAATACTGGAGATTTCTAAGGACTTTAGGAAGAACCCCTGACTTGAAGCCTTGTGTGGTTAGAAATACGACTTTCCAGTCACATGCTGCTAGGGCATTTAATGGTTCGATAAGATGAGAGAAATTTCTGCGACTTTCATTCTGATCACGTTGTTTACACGTGATGGTGCAGGATGCAAGAGATTCTGGGAAATGGAAAATGTTTTATTGGGGCGGGGAGATTATAAGGGTTTTCAGGAAAGTATGAGTGCTGTTTCCACAGGATAGTCTTGTGCCGAGGCCTTTTAGGTAATATTTCTAGAAAATAACTTTAAAATTTAGTTAGGAGGCAAGGCCTGTCTCTAGAAGTCTTTCTGTCTGAACTCTAGTCTCGCTCAGTTACATAAGTGAATTACTTTTGCCTCAGTTTCTGCTCAAGCAGCCTCCATTTGTGCTTCTCTACTACGTCTAAATTTGTACCTCAGTAGATGGAAGGAAATCAATATCCAGACTTAACCTATTTATGCATACCTTCTCTCTCACTTCTGTTTATTTCATGGATGCCAAGTTACATCAGGCAACCATTCATCTGCTTGCTTGCTGCAACGAGCTTTTAATCCAGTTAGCCAGACAGAACCAGGTCAAGGTGTGTGTTTGCGGGGCGGATTAGGGGGCAGGTGACAAAGGGAAAAATCCTAAAAAATCACAGCATAAAGAAAAGTGCGGAACACAATTTAGGAATGGGAGGAAAGTGGTTACAAAACAGAGCTTTGGAGAGATGCGTACAGAAGATCAAAGGCATAAATCTGACTTGAACAGTTAACACTTTGTCAGTTAATTCTCCCCTCTGATGCATGCTTGACCTGACCTGGTTCTCAACATTTTCTGTAATTTTGTCCTATTTTCATTTGTTCATATTAGGGTGTATCTCAGAGATATTATGTGATTGGAGGTCACCTTCATGCAGTTGTTTTATGCTTTTCTGTGTTTCGGTATATTAAACCAAGGATTATTGAACCTATAGGGACAGCAAGTAGAATAAGGCTTTCAGGGGGGAGTGTTACCTTAGTGGGTGGGGGTGGGGAGTAAAAGGGAGATGATGTCAAGGAAGAAAAAGAATATTTGGAAACTGATTGTGGTAGCAATTGTACAATTCTGTTTGATGTGATCGTACTATGGAATGATATATGTATTAACTCCCAATTAATAGTAAATTTTTTTAAAAGAAAAGTGAAGAGCAGGTAGGACACATTTTATTATCAATGGAAGAGTTGGAGATAGTGAAATGTATGGGCAGGGAAAGACAGGATATTCACACAACCACCACAATGGCCTGACTTGTCTCTTCTTTTGTAGCCAGGGGCCTGGCTACCAGGATGCAGCATGAACTCTGGGGTGCAAGAGTGCATGTACCTGGAAATGAAGATACACTATAGAAAATCAGGCAAGAGCAGAAGACCCTCTGGAAAGTCAGCCAAAGGTGGAAGGTAGCCATTAGCAGGATAAATCCTAGCTCTTTGTTCTATGCAGGGCCCTTGGATTAGCCAAGGGCCTTTTGGTGTTTCACACTAATTTACCTCCTTAATAAATTCAGTCATTCTGTTTGAACTACCTCCCAGTAACAATCCTATCCTGGGATTTTTCTCATGAGCACAAACCAGACAGTTTCTTCCCTGGAGAAAGATAAGCCTTTCTACTCCTATAATAAGTTATAGTCTAGGAAACTCATGGGGCAGTTTTTCCCTGTCCTGTGGTTTCATTTGTTGGGCTGTTAACTGAAAGGCCAGACTTTGAAACCACCAATCTCTTCAAGGGAGAAAGATGAGCCTTTCTACTCCTGTAAACAATTACAGTACTGGAAACCCACAGAAACATTTCTGCCCTGTCGCAATTAAATCGATAGCAGTGAGTTAGAATCAATTCAATGTCAGTGAGCGAGTGAGTGACATTCATGTATCAATGCATCCTGCATTTTTCCATAATGAGTAGGAGCCCTCATGGTGTAGTGGTTGCATGTTGGGCTGTGATCCACATGGTCGACAGTTCAAAACCACCGTCAGCTTCTCAGGAGAAAGACTGGGCTTTCTACTCCATAAAGAGTTACAGTCTGAAAAATGCACAGGGGTTGGTTGGGGTGGGGATAGGGCACTTTACCAACAGACCAGGCCTTTATTGCCCTCCTTCTTGACTGACTACACAACCAAGCCACAAATCATAACCCACAAACAAAGAAAATAATGCAAACAAGCAAACTCTAAATGACAAATGACTTGTTCTCTATCCACAAAGCAGGATCTATTCATGTGCAGGATATTGTCTTTCAAAAGACCTTTGCTGCTGCACTGATGCCAAGGTGAGTACCCTTGTTTTTCAAATGCAAGTTTTCTGTCCCAGAAATTAATTGTCTAAATTAGTAGAATCTAGTCTCAAGACCTCTTTGTCTGCCACATAGAGCTAATGTATTTAAAATATAACCTGTTTTTTTTTCTTCTGACAATCTTAGTCAGAAAAACGGTTATACATTGAATTGGTTATAAGGTCAGCAGTTTGAAAACACCAGCCACACTTCAGGAGAAAGGTGAGACTTTCTACTCCTGTAAAGAGTTATTCTCAAAAAAAAAAAAAACGAGTCTCAGAAACAGAGGGACAGTTCTATTCTGTCCTTTTTAAATCAAACTCGCTGTCAACGAGTCAATGCTGACTCATCTGACTCAAAAGGACCCCTCTGTGAGTAGAAAGCCTAGTCTTTCTCTGGGGAAGCTGCTGGTGGGTTCAAACTGCCGACCATGCAGATCACAGTCCAATGTGTAATCAATACACCACCAGGGATTCTTAACTGTTTAATGTCGCTATGAGTCAAAATTGACTTGAGGAGAGTGAATTTGTTATTTTTAGGAACACTTTTAGTATGTCTGATCAAAACTAGTTTAAAGACACATTTGAACATTTTTCTAGGCATGCAAAATATTTTCCACTTAGAAATAGTAGTCTTTTTTACTTAAAATATATCCATTTTCACCTAAAATATATTTTTCCTGAACTTTTCACACAACGTCCATTTGAACCTTTCAGCTTTGATTTAAGCCTCTCTTTTTCTTTCTGTTTTTTTTTTTCTTGGATCCTAAGGATCACCCCAGGGCTCACTGGCCACTTGCAACAAAATGACTCTCAGGTTCTAGGATGCCTTTCCTTGGTTCTTGATCCTTGACACAGCAATAATTCATACAGCAGGAGAATAGTAGTGTGTCAAAATAATTTGTTATGATCTAAAGTGCAATTTTTTGTGTGTGCCTTCTCACAGAAAAGATTGGGCTATCTCCAGAGAAAGGAAGAAGTATAAAGAGGGTCATATGAGTGTGCTTTCACCTTTTGTATACTTCTTCCCCAACTGGTCTCCTTCCACATCCACTTGGAATGCATGGTGTTGGTGGACTCTTAGTGAATCTGCTCAAATGTACATGTGACCTCTAACATAAGGCAGCCTGTACTTCACATGTTCAGGCTTGGAGTGGGCATGCATAACTGCTCATGTCATGCAACTGGCCTCTACTGCACGTTTGTTTTTGTTTGTTTTTTTCCCCATAGCCTAGGTGTGTCTGATTTCTTAGGAAGATACTTTTTCTTTATGGACTTAGTTAGCTCTTCCTCTTTGATTGGTGGGCCTTTGGAGATAACTTCATTTTCTTAACCACCATGCCTATAACTTCCTACTCAAGGAGCATGAATCCAAATCCTTGGCAAAAGAATGTCTGTCATTCTGGCTACTTCTTACTGAACATGTGTGAAGAGAGCAACTTGAGTTCACTCCTTCCCACTGGAATATCTATCCAGCATCCCATGGCAAATGGAGGTGGGGGTAGGATTCAGATACTGGTCATATCGGGGATGATAGCCTTAGTTTAATATCATTTGTAATTTGACAGTTTCAATTGTGGGAAAGACCAAGCTGGTGAATAGTTTAGATAATGCTAGGACAAGAGTTATGAGAATGAGAATGTCCACTGAGGTGTCCTGATTAAGGCAGGACATCTGAAGGCCTGGAGACCTTGCCTAGGAAGACATTTATTTCTATTTTGGCCATAGATTGAAGCTACTTAAGTGTTTAATGGCGCTTTAGCAGGTTGGAGAAATGTGGTTAAAATAAAATTTTTCACATCAAATGGTCCTACTGGGAGATCCCTCTTAAAGGGAGGATTTGGTACTATAAAGAGATATTTGTATTGAAAAAAAGTAAATTTTCTTACTTTGGGTTTTTGGTTAGAACTTTTGCTCATTATTCCAAAAGGATATTTTTCTTGGGGGCTATTAATCAAGTAAGAGAAAATAGGTCCAGTAAGAGGAGATGGTACTACTAGGAAATGGGAGGAAAGTTTTAAGGAAAAGGTTCTCTATTTTTTCCCCAAATTAGAATACCCCATGTATAGGAAGTAGAATCTTCTTGGGTAAAATTGTGGTGAGATTTATCCATTGGTCATGTTTTATGGGTTGGATTTATCCCTAACTTTGTATTAACAGGCAGCCAGAAAGCCTACTTTAAACATAAGGACTGAGTGGTAACATTCATGAGCTCAAAGGCCACTGGGGATTCAAGTATAATCCTCTGAAGAACACTTATCTGTATTAAGGTGCCAAGGAAACACTATTTTAAGACCATCCAATGGTTCATATGTATATTCATCTTGACAATTTGGCCTGAGTCTCTATGGAACTGATATTGATGGTTTCCACAGCTTTACTCAGGAATGGTGAAGGCACACACTTTGTCCTGGAACTTTAACAGCAGGAAGGGTAGATAGGATTACTGCAAAAGGACTGTTCTAGCCTGGCTCAAGCTGGCCTCTGGGAGATTCACCTTTACATGTTTTTATAAGAACTAGGTCTCTGAGAAGGCACAAATGAGGTGGTTTTTGCTCCCCTTAGGCTTGCATTAGCCCACCTTGACGGAATGGGTCTTGATATTGGGTCATTCTTTTTTTTTTTGGAGATGGCAGCACAGAATTTTTTTTTTAACATTTTATTAGGGGCTCATACAACTGTTATCCCACTCCATACACACATGAATTGTGTAAAGCGCATTTGTACATCGTTTCTCAAAACATTTTCTCTCCATTTAAA
Source organism: Echinops telfairi (assembly GCF_000313985.2). Lineage (NCBI taxonomy): Eukaryota > Metazoa > Chordata > Mammalia > Afrosoricida > Tenrecidae > Echinops > Echinops telfairi. The sequence continues at coordinate 1,307,725 of NW_022103940.1, read as the reverse complement.
CCCCCGACATTAGGTCCTCATTTTTCCCCTCCCTCCCCGCTCCCCCCTCCCGCATGAGCCCTTGATAGCTTATAAATGGGTATTTTGTCATTTCTTGCCCTGTTCGACGTCTCCCTTCAACCACTTTTCAGTTGTCTGTCCCCCGGGGAGGAGGTCACTCACAGTTCCATGTAATCGGTTCCCTCTTTCCTACCCATTCTCCCTTTACCCTCCCTGTTTCGCCACTCACACTACTGGTCCTATAAGGCTCACCCATCCTGGATTCCCTGTATTTTCAGTTCCTATCTGTACCAGTGTACCTCCTCTGGTCTAGCCAGACTTGCAAGATCGAATTCGAGTCATGGTATTGGGTCATTCTTATGGCATATCACTGTGTTAAAGACACTTCAGCACCCACCACTGACCCTGTTACAATGAAGGGTCATTAATATAAAACCTCTTAAAGACTTAAACATGTAGGGTGATGTGATAAAAGAGAGCTACTGGGAACATGTCCTCCTTCTTCATTTGGGTTTCTTGTGTTAATTTCCTAATGGTCAGTTTCTTTTTTAATCGTCAGTTTTAAGTGTTGTTGACTAATTTTTGTCTGCTTACCTAGAAGATTGTGGTCTCCAAGTACAGTGGAAATGTTATGTTATACCTAAGTGTTGAGATTCTGCAAGGGGTCCGGGGAAGGAGGTTAGGATAGAGTAGAGTCCCAGCATCCTGAAGAAATCTCACTGGCTCCCTGCCACATCTATGTACACCTGGGGCTCCAGCCTAGTTACAGTAATTTCTTGTTGGGTCATTCAGAATGGGCCACCTCAGTCTTGGACCAGCAGTTGGAGATTCACTGGTGGACCACTCTTCTCTTGGGTCCTTCCCATAGTACAGAGCACTGCTCAATGGCCTGTTTGTTTACAGTGGTAGCATTGCCCTCATGGAGTTCTACTCTCATTATGACACTCCTTTGCCTAGTGACCCAAACACTGGCAGAGATGCCACTTCGTGCTGTATGTGTGGGGTCTTTGCAACTGGGGACGCAGAGATGGGTACTGATTACCCTTGTGATCAGGGTCTGGACATGCCTAGTTTTTTGTTTTTTCTTTTTGTCATTCTCCTGAGCATGAGATTCATGTTCCCTGCCTCTATTATATAAAGTAGCATTGGCAACAGTAACCATCTGGTCTAAAGTAGCTCCACCGGTCTCCCATACCAACTTCTGAAGCTTTTTCTGCATATCTGATGTAGGTAGGCTGTGTGAGGAACTTATCTGTTAGTCTGATTTGCCCCTCATTGAGTCGTCTAAATATAAAGTGATGTGTTTTTTTAGGAATTGTCTCAGCTTTTCTAGGATGTTTATAGGACTTTCATTAGGTTTTTGGCTGGTGGCTGCTACTTCAAGTCTGTCCAGTCTTGATACACATTGAAAAGTGCTCCCATGCCCAGTGTTATAATTCCAGGTGAGGTCTGTAAGAGGCATAGCTCTTTCTCCTACTATGTATTTTTCATTCATCATATATAAGCCATCTGCAAATTTCTTGGCCTCTTTACTATCTGCTCTTTCTTTAAATCTGTCAGAGTCTTTCTTAAAATTATCATTATATCCTTCCAGGCCAAGTCATAGGTGAGGATGACATGCTGAATGACATCTTTGTACTCTACTGGACTATCTGAATGGCTGCTTAGATAATTTTCAATCTGCTTAACTTCAACTACAGTTGGGAGTCAAATTCTCAAACAGTTTCTACTAGAGTTAGAATTTTGGAGGGTCACTTTTCCTTTCAAGTTTCTTTGGGGTTTTGTTTTGTTTGTGTGACCTGAGCTCTGTGGGTTCAGAGTATAGAGGCAGTACAGTTGGCCCAGGAGCTGAGGGGCTCTTGACCTCATGCTCTGGAACCTTTATAAATTATGTGGTACATTTGGGACAGAGGTATTTACTGTCCCTCAAGAGGAGACATACCTGGCCGAAGGGACTTCATTTCAGAAGAACACTAATCTTTGCTTCCTTAGCACTTGTATGTCAAGTCTAGACCAGTTAGATAGGATGCAAAATAGCAACAAGTTAGAGAGACTGCTGTTCTAAGGTCTTAACTGGAGGTTTTGGTACCTTGTTTACTGAGTCTAAGGTCTTAATGGTACTTTTTATACTGAGTCTAAAGTCTTAACTGGAGGTTCTGGTACCTTGAATACTGAGATCCTCAGAAAGACATCTCTGTCTGTGGCAGTTGGGACTGTATTTTAGGCCTTTGGCCAAGCCCCTGTTCAGAGTGGAACAGTTGGCTACTCAGGAGTCAAAAAACCTGTCTTCCTGCTAAATCTGAATGTGGTCTCATATTGTGGAAATTCGGTCTTTGGTTTAGTATTTGTTAACTCAATAAAATTTAAACCAAGGATGTAAATAGCCTGATTTATGGGGCCATTCCCTGTGTAGTGAGGAAACACTGGCCATGCTTAAGAGGCCTCTTGAGTGTTCTTTGAAATTACACAGTTAGAAATTGTCCAAGACCTGAAATTCCAAATATTTTTTGGCCAATGCTTGGCAAAAATCAAGGCCATGCTGACCCCTGGTTATTCTACACATTAGAGGAAAGATTTATGGAAGGTCAGGAAAGCGGTTAGATAACCAATAATTTTAGCTCCCACTATCAATGGGGAAAGGGAGTCCATTTTCACATGAGGCTTATATGATCATTTGCCTTGTTTTCTTGGAGTTTTAGAAAACCAGAGAAATAAAGTGGGAGAAGAGTGGATAGATTCACACAGAGAGACTAAGAAATAGTGATTTGATGGCATGGGCCATCAAATAATTAAAATCAGTTAAATAATCTGAAAAGAAAGCAACCAAAATTGGGGGTGGGGGTGGGGAATGCCAGATAAGGATAAGTGTGGGGAAAAAACCCAAGAAGGCGGAAAACGGACTCACGAACAGTATTGTAGGACCATGCATGTTAGCTTCAGAAGTAACATTTTTCTAATATCATATGAGACAAGAATACTCAAGGAGAAGCAGACAGCAAAATAGGAAAGAAGGAATTTCATAGGAGAGTAGAAAGTCAGGCATGTGTGGTGGGTGGTCAGATGTAATGTTAGAACAGACGTTTTATCTGAGTACTGGGCTGCCAACCATTTTATATGCCTCTCAGATGAGTAGACTGAACACTCTCTGTCATCGAGTCTTTTCTGACTCACAGTGACTCCATTGAATAGGGTAGCACTGTCCTTGTGGAACTCTGAGAATGCAGCTGTTTATAGGAGCAGAGAGCTTCATCTCTCCCATGGAGCAAGAGGTGTTTTCAAACTACAGACCTTGAAGTTAGCAGCCCAACATACAACACCACCAGAGATACACAGCTTCTAGTTAAGTGATGCAAATGGAGATCTGAAAGAAGAAACATGAACAAGAGGTGAAGCAGAGATTGCCACCTGGCTCTAAAGACCAGAAACCTTTATTCCAAGACTGGGAAGTTTATTTTGGAGGGCTCTCTGAATCAGGAGGAACATCTGAGTCAGGAAGGATATCCAAATCACAGTACCAAATATGTTCAGTTCTGGGATGCTTCTCCTTAGTTCATGTTTCTCAACAGAGAAAGAATTCATGTGGAAGAAGCATGACAACATTTTCACATTTTCTTTATTATTTAAATTAGATAAATTTTATTATTTAAATTAAAGGTGTGGTTGGTTTGTTTTATATTGTGTTCTCACAGACAAGAATGTGCCATCTTCAGAGAACAGACAGGGTTAAAATAGGGCCATATGGCTGTGCTTTCACACTTTATCCCCTACCTCTGTGACTGTTCTCCCACATTCACTCGGAGAGCATGGTTATATGTGTGGTGGGGCTATTAGAGGATATGCTGAAATGTGTATGTGACATGTAATGTAACTGGTCCTTCCTGTACATGTTTACGCTTTGAACGGGTGTGCATAAGTGTGTGTGTGTGTGTGACATAACTGGCCCTTACTACACATGACTTTTCCCATAACATTTTGGCGTGTGCCTGATCTCTTGGAAAGTACCTTTTCTTTATGGGCTTGGCTAGCTATTACTTGCTGATTGGTGGGCTGTTGGGGTACAATCCCTTTTCTCTAAGCTTCCTACCTATCAACCCCACAAAAAACCCTGGTCTTTCTAAGAACAGCTCTTTTCCTGGGATAGGAGAGCCAGGCAGAGGTATGCCCCCTACATGGCATTCCTCAGGCATATACCAGGGGGTGAATACCTCTAAAAACCTATCACTTCTCCAATAATCTGATAAGCACTTGATTTATACACTCATCTTTCTGATTAAACATACATCCTGACCCAGACAGGCTATAGGAGAATGCTTCCCTGCCCCACAGAACTTCTCCAAAATTTCAAACATTTTCCTCACAATTTGAAGCCTTCTGGGGACAAAATAGAATGTTATCTGCCCTTATTTTCACAAGTTCCATGTTTCAACTCTTACTCAAATATGTCATGTCTATGATATACTCACAGGCTTCCCCAGATTCCGAAATATCTGAAAGTTCCTTAGGAAAAAGGCAGTAATAACTAATAGTGGTTCTAGTGCAGGGAGGTGTTTTAAGGGTTTGAAGATCTGTACTCCTCAGTTCTTGTCTCCCTTGCAAGAAAGATTCCAGGTGAGGGACAAAATTCAGACCAGAGTTAAAGAAAAGGGTTGAATTGAAAGCGTGAGTTTATTGAAGGGGATACTTTAAAGACATCCAAAGGGCCCTTAGCTAATCTAAAAGGACCCCTGGAATGTACAGTCAAACTTTTTATTCAGATAATGGCAGACATCCCATCATTGGCTGGCTTTCTGGCAGGTCTCTTGCTACTGGCTGGTCATCTGTACTGTACCTCCTCTTTCCAGGTATGTGTGTCCCTGCACCCAGACTTCATGCTGTGTCCTTCTCTCCACACCAAAACCCAAGAGTCTATTCAGTCATTTTACGGGTAGTGTGAACATCCAGATTTTTCTCATCCCAGCCTTTTCTCTAGTCCCTTCCATTAATAAGGAAATGTGTCTTATCTACCCTTCACCTTCCTTTGTGCTGGAGAGGTATGTGCATTAACATCTCCAGCTTTCCTTTGAGTTAGATTTCTGCCAAATTCCTGCCATCATCATCCCTCTTTCCTTTACCAGCCTCTATCTAGCTAACAATTCTTTCATCAACACCATGCTCTTCCAATCAGAGTCTGAATACATTAGATGCTGCCAGTACCTCAGCACGTTTTGTGTAAACTTTTGTTACAATAAGAAGTCACCATACGATAGAAAAAATATATATGATTAGCTATCCACTGACTTTTTAGCCGCCTAAGCACGGATGGAGGATTATTTTATGTACACCTGTGATATTCAACTTGATAGCAGGGGATTTGGTTTGGTGAAGGATTCAGGTCCTCCCTTATCCATGAAGTTAGGTAGTTGTAGTTACTCACTGCCTTCCCAAGGATTTTGACTCATGTGGACCTTACAGGACAGAGTAGAACTGTTCCATGTAGTTTTAAAGGCTGTTAATCTCTAGGGTAGCAGACTATTTCCTCTTTATCCCTTGGAGCTTAGAGTGGATTTAAACCACCTTCTGGTTAACAGCCCAAAATTTAACCCATGTACCACCAGGGTTCCTAGGCCTAGTTAAATGGCTTGAAAAAGTCAGCTATGCATGTTGCGTCCTAGCACCCAAGAGAAAAGTTTCAATGAGCCAATCATTCCTGGCTTCTGAAAGGTGTTCCCATAGAGATGGAGGGTGATTCTATGCATGCCTCCACCTGGCACAGTAGACAAAGAACTCCAAAAGTCACAAACCCAGCAATTTTATTCCCTGCGGCATATGTGGTGCATAGAAGTATAATTTTCCCTGTTAGACCACCGTAGGAGGCAGGAGGCAGACACCTTGGTATCTAACCTGGAATTATATCTGTTTGATCTTACTAACATTTAGACAAACTAGTGAACTAGTTTGCCAAAGCTCTAGTGGCAGAGTTGGGGTATTAACTTCAAGGTCAGTAGTTTGAAACCACCAATGACTCTGTGGGAGAAAGATCAGGCTTTCTACTTCCATAAAGAGTTATAATGATATAAGGTCTCTATGAGTTGTAATTGATTCAATAGCAGTGTTTGTTTGGTATTGAACTTCAAAGAAGAGAGTGTAGGAATGTTCTGAATCCTAAAGATTTCAGCAGGGGAAAATCAGGAAGACCTTGATCACTGTGTTTATACTATGATCCACTTATTCACACTGAGGGACTCAAAAAACTTCCATTTCAGTGACTTTAAAATGTTATTTGCAAACATTGCAAATTGTATTTGCTTCTGTGCAAGAATAAAAGTCAACCGAAGAGAAAGGGTCAAAAGTTCTAGACCAGTCATGCTCAATGCTGTCTAGACAGGCTTAGTCTGGAAAAAACCAATTGTAAAGTATAGGATTCTAGGTCGTTACCCTCAGCTCAATTAACACAGGCTATTTGGTTATGCATGGGACTGCTAATTGCAAGGTGAGCAATTTAAAACCACCAGTCATTCTCGGGAAGAAAGCCAGGACTTTCTACTTTCATAAAGAGTTACATTCTTGAAACTCACTTGGCAGATACACTCCTGTAATGTTGCTATGCATCAGCATTGGTAAGTTTTGGTGAGCTGGAGGTTAAGATCCAGATACATTAACAACATATTTTTTCCTAGTAATTATATTTTCCAGCCAGAAAGAGACCCACACTTTAAACATAATTATGTTATATATTTATTTTAAACTATATATTAGGAATTAAGTGGAATTTTACAGAACAGAGTGCAAGTTTTACATTCAACAATAGTACATCAAACCTCCCATTTCTTGCCCTGCTTACATAATTTTTTGCCAATCTTCCTCTTGTTGGATAATTTTTCCCCTCACCAATGTTCCCACCTGTTGTTAACACCCTAGCTTGTGACTTTTGCATCCCTGTCTTTTCCTACATATGGTAAGCATCAAAGTCTATTTATTTTAGTGTGAAAATTGTTTCTTGGTTTTATTAAAATAGTGGTCTCAAACAATACTTGTTAGTTTGCATTTGAGTAATTTCACTCAGCTTTATATCCTCCAAGTTCATCCATGTCATGATGTATTTCATAAGTTCATCTTTATCTTTAATGTTGCACAATAATTCATTTTGTGTATGTACCAATGTTTATTTATCCATTCTTCTCCCATTGAACATTTCATTGGTTTCCATATTTTTGATGATATTGTGAATAATGCCGTGATGAACATGAGTGTACATATATATGTTCATATTATGGCTTTCATGTCTTTATGATATATACCAAATAAAGGGATTGCTGTGTCATAAGATATTTGTATTCTTAATTTCCACAATGCTTTCCACTGTGGTGTTACCATTTTGCTTTCCCACCAGAAATGTATGAAGGTTTCAGTCTCTATGTACCCTTTCCATATTATTTTGTTTTCCATTGTATTGAACTTTGTTATTAATCCTCGGGTAAGGTGGAATGTTGTGAAAGTTAGGGTTTTTTTGTGCCAACATGGCACCTGTGAAAAGATATGGGGGGAATTTAGCCTGTCTTATCAGGTCATACCTTGATGACCTCTTTTGGAGGTATGGACGAGATAAATGGCTCTCTGGAGGCTGGCCCCTCTCTCTCTGCCTTCCTATTCCTGTTGATGAGCCAGGCTGAGATCTGAATGAACCCTGTGATGAGGCCACCACCATTGGATCCACACAACTCTGCACACACAGGCCTGTGATCTTCCTACATTCTGCTTCATTGCATGTGGCTCTGTGAGTCTGAAGAGAGTTTTATGTTCTAGTATTGGACTTAAAGGGTTGATCTAGACAAAACTGTGTTGTTTACTTGATATATAATTACTCCTTGATATTAAGTTCTTTCTTGCACATATGTGAGTGTCTCTGCATTTGTTTCTCTAGTTAACCCAGCCTAAAACAAATCTCATCATTTTTTGAGTTGCATGTCTTGAATGACTAATAATCACGAGTATTTCTTCATATGGTTGCTGGCCCCTAAATGTTTTCCTTTAACTATCTGTTCATGCACACTTCCCACTTTTTAAGTGATTAATCCACCTTTTTCTTATTGAACTATTGAAGTGTTCTATAGATTTTAGAAATTAGTGCTTAGTTCAATATATCATTGTCAAACCCACCCCCACCCCAAGTTTGTGGATTCTTTTTTTCCCTCTTTTGGGGAAATTTTTGGATACACCTAAGTAGCCTAGAATTATAAAACTAAAAGGGAAGAACATGCTCAGCATACCTTAAACAGAAAGAACAGTAGAAAATTCAAGCTTCAAGTTCAAATGTTGAAAAAATATATGAGCAAAATATAGAATGATGAAGGGTGCATCATTTTTTTAATTAAAAATAATTTTAATTAAAAATTTAAAAATACACTGAAGCAAAAAGAATTAACAAAGTCATCATTCAATAATTTCAAGAGGTAGCATGTAATCAAGAACCAATTGTGCTGGAGGGAGAAGTCCAAGCTGCACTGAAGGCATTAGTGAAAAACAGTCTCAAGGAATTGACAGAATACCAATTGAAATGTATTTCAACAAGTTGATGAAGCACTGGAAGCAATTATGCCCTATGCCAAAAAATTTGGCAGACAGCTACTTGGCCAACTCACTGGAAGGTATGCGCATTTGTACCCATTACAACGACAGGTTACCCAAGAGAATGTTCCAATTAGAGAACAATATCATTAGTACCATATAAGTAAAATTTTACTGAAGATCATTCAACAGTGGTTGCATCGGTACATTTACAGGGAAATTCCAGAAATTCAGGCCAGATTTGGATGAGGAAATGGAACATAGGATATCACTGGTGACATTAGATGGAGCTAGGCTAAAAGCAGAAAATACCAGAAAGAGGTTTACTTGTGTTTTATTGATTATGCTAACACATTTGATTGTGTGTATCACAACAAACTATGGATAGCCTTGAAAAAATGGGAATTCTAAAACACTACATTATGCTCATGTAGAACCCATACATAGATCAAGGGGAAGTTGTACGAATAGAAAACTGACTATTGCATGGTTCACAATCCAGAAAAGTGTGCATTAACATTGTAATCTCTCACCATACTTGTTCACTCTGTATGTTGAACAAATGATCATAGAAGATGGATTATATTGTGTTAGATCAGGTTGACTAGAAAAACAAATCCACTGACACTCATATGTGTATAAGAGAGAGTGCTATATCAAAGAGAAATTGTATATTGAGAAAACATCCCAGCCCAGTCCAGATCAGGTCCAAAAGTCCAATATAAGCTCATATGTCCAATACTGGTCCACAAATTCTTCTTCAGACTTACACAGCATATGCAATCATTCCGAATTCAGATAGATCACATGCCACTGGGTGAAAAATCTTGTGGATTCAATGCCAGTGGAAGCATCTCAGCACTGGGGCAGGTCTCCAAATGGCTCCTCCAGCTTTCTGGGTTTGGCTCTTCAACACAAAGGTGAAAGCAGAGAGAGTGGATCTCAAAGGCCTCTGCAAGTCTCTGCATTGGTTATCAACAGGAACATGAAGTCAGAGAGGGTGAGGCCCTCTTCCAGGGAGAAAGAGAGAAAGTTCCCAGAATCCTCATAAGAAGGGCATGTCCACAAGGAGGCATCATAAGGCTGTGACCTGATTGACAGGCTAGACTCCACCCCTATAATTATTTATCAAGTTGACATGAAATTATGTAACTATCACAATATAAAGAAGTATGTGGCATTAGGATTGGAGGAAGACTGATTAATATTCTGCAATATGCAAACAAAACAAGTTTGCTTGCTGAAAGTGAGGAGGACTTGAAGCACTTGCTGATGAAGATGAAGGATTGTAGTCTTCATTATGATTACAACTCAATGTAAAGAAAAAATATCCTCACAACTAAACCATTAGGTAACACCAAGATATATGGAGAAAAGATTGACGTTGTCAGAGATTTTTTTCTTGCTTGTGTCAATGGGATACAAAAAGGCTTTTCCCCAGTTTGTCTCCCCAAAATATGTCAGACCTAGGACATACTTGCAACACATAGTAAATAATTGAAGCACAATTGGAAGCAAGCTAGTTAGAAGTTATCTTCCTGAGGTAAACAAGTGGCCATCTAGCTCAGAAGCAACAAAGCCCACATGGAGGAAGCACACCAGCCTGTGTGCTCACGAGGTGCCAAAGGGATCAGTTATCAGGCATCAAAGAACAAAAAATCATATCATTGTGTGCTCACCTCCCCGATATGATCACTGAAGACAAAGGATGCATAGGAAGTGTGGTGAAGAGAGCTGATGGTGCCCGGCTATCAAAAGATATAGCATCTGGATCTTAAAGGCTTGAAAGTAAACAAGTGGCCAGCTAGCTCAGAAGCAACAAATCCCACAAGGAAGAAGCACAACAGCCTGTGTGATCACGAGGTGTTGAAGGGATCAGGTAACGCATCATCAGAACAAAAAATCATATCATTGTGAATGAGGGGAAGTGCAGAGTGGAGACCCAAAGCCCATCTGTAGGCAATTGGACATGCCCCTACGGAAGGGTCACAGGGAGCAGATGAGGCAATCAGGGTGTAGTGTAGCAACAGTGAAACATACAACTTTCTTCTAGTTCCTAAATGCTTCCTCCCCTCCCTCCACTATCATGATCCCAATTCTACCTTACAAATCTGGCTAGACCAGAGGATGTATACTGGTACAGATAGGAACTGGAAACACAGGGAATCCAGGGCGGATGATCCCTTCAGGACCAGTGGTAAGAATAGTGATACTGGGAGGGTAAAGGGAGGGTGCGGCGGAAAGGGGGAACTAATTACAAGGATCAACATATAACCTCCTCCCTGAGGGACGGACAACAGAAAAGTGAGTGAAGGGAGACTTTGGACAGGGCAAGATATGACAAAATAATAATTTATAAATTATCAAGGGTTCATGAGGGAGAGGGGAGTGCAGAGGGAGGGTAAAAATGAGGAGCTGACATTAAGGGCTCAAGTAGAAAGCAAATGTTTTTAGAATGATGATGGCAACAAATGTACAAATATGCTTGACATAATGGCTGTATGTATGGATTGTGATAAGAGTTGTATGAGCCCCCAATAAAATGGTTTATTTTTTAAAATGTATTCATAAAACAACATTCCCTGTATTATATGCAGTGAACAGTAATATTTTATTTTGTTTTTTGAAGAGGTGTCCTTTTTCAACTCATTGTACTTTGGTTCTTAGTTGAAATCAGTTGCCCGCAGATGTAAGCTTTCATTATTGGGATTTCCGTCCTGTTGCATTGGTCTACACAATCATCATTGTACAAATACCAGGCAGCCCAGAATACTGTGGCTGTGTTGTAGGTTTTGAGATCAAGTAGTATAAGGCCTCCTACTTTGTACTTCTTTTTGAGAAATCTTTTGCTTTTTCTGGGCTTCCCCCCCACTCCATATGACATTGGTAATTAGTTTTTCCATTTCTCTAAAACATGAAGTTAAGAATTGGATCAGAATTGCATTGTTTCTGTAGATTACTTTAGGTAGTTTGACATTTTCACAATATTAAGTCCTCCAGTACATGAATACAGGGGGTGTAAGTCTTCCACTTGCATAGGTCTTTTTGGTTTCTTGTAATAATGTTCTGTAGTTTCCTTTGTGTTGGTCTTTTCTTTTTTTCTTTTAAATTTTTGAGCTCAATTTATGCTCAGACCATATATTTTTGCTTCTTCAATTGGGATATTTTGTTTCTTCTGTGCAACTTCCTCTTCTGGCTTGGGAACAATTTGTTCCTTTTCAGTTAGGATCATTTCAATGTTGCAGTGGGAGCCCACGCATGGTTTGATTCGACCATGAGCTCTGTAAGTCTGGCAGTGCATCTTGGGGGCTTTGTTCACTTGGATGTGCCCAATGATCAGAGAATCCACATCTAAACTCTTAAGTTCAGCATTAATGATCAGAGAATCCACATCTAAACTCTTAAGTTCAGCATTAATCCCTGAATTTTTAAACATGTACAGAAAAAAACTCAGCACTTTATTGAGTCCCTGGCTCTGTGTCCAGCTGTACTGTTTTGCCTGGTAAATTGGATACCGTGATTGGCTTACAAACTTTCATAGGTGGGGGAAAATTCACAGGATTATAGGGTTAAGGTGTAGGTGTTAATTGCAATTGTGAAGCTAAAGAATTATGTACAGGTGCCAGGTTGGCAAGGGGTGGATTGAGTTAGTTTATTGTGCCAACCTGGCCAATAAACACATGTAGGAATAATTGAAGGGCGGAGGGATAAATGCCTTGGCGAGCCTCGTCTTTCGAGTTCTTGGGTCTCTTGTTTTGTGGTGGTAAGACCAGGGTGCGGCTTGCCTTAGCAGTTCCCATCTTCAGCTTGCAAGGCTGACTTCCTGCAAGACATCCCCAAGGAGAAGCCACATGGACCTACCCCAATGCAGCCCTCGGTGCTGGAGCACCCATGTGGAGACCCCTGCCAGTGCTGAGATGCTTACACGTTCATTGACTCAGCTTTCCTCCTGCAGTTGGCATCGTTGTGTCTGTTTTGTGAGATGGAGGAGGACTTTGTGGACTTGTGTTGGGAATATGGGTTAATGGGTTAATGTTGGACTTGGCTGGGCAGCACTGGGTTGGGATGTTTTCTTGATGTGCACTTAACCTATATATAAAACTCTCTCTTATACATGAGTTTCTCCGGATTTGTTTCTCTAAAGTACCCAGACTAAAACACCTGGATACACCTACCAACTCTACTACTGAAACTTCAGAAGTGCATGCACTGCTGCTGCAAAGTGACATCTGTCAAATAGTTGGTGGCTTTCCAGATAAGTATACTCTTGATAGCCTGGGCAGTTTCACAGGTGGTCTTAACATGGACTTGAAGATTTGACCCTCTTGATTTGCATGATTTTGTGGGGTTTTTCTGGGTCAAGTGAATAGCGAACCATTTTTGCAAATCACCACCTCACGCTGCTACAGGAAGTGGTCTTTGCTTTCTTTGGTTAGGTTTAGTCCTAGGTATTTCATCTTTTGTGTGGCTACTGTAGTTGGTATTGTGTGCTTAATGTCTTTTTCAGAGTTCTCTTTCCTAGTATATAAAGGAATCTGAATGATTTCAGTTTGCTAAGCTTGTATCTTGATACTTTACCAGCTTCCTCAATTGTTTCCAAGAGTATTTTTGTGGAGACCTAGTAGGATTGTGGTTATGCATTGGGCTGCCATCCGCATGGTGGGCAGTTAGAAACCAGCAGCAGCTCCACAGGAGAAATACTGGGCTTTCAACTTTTGTAAACAGTCACAATCTCAGAAACACAATTTCACAAACTCAGGGGGTCACTCAGAAGTCAGCATTCACTTGATGATGAGGGACATTTTTTGTTTGTTTCGTTGGTCTTCTATATATAAAATTATCTTGTCTTCAAATAGCGTGAGCTTCACTTATGCACCCAATTGTATTCCCTTGATTGGTTTTTGTTGTCTAATGTTCCTGGCTAAGACTTCTAGCACAATGTTGGATAAGAGTGATAATAAGAAGCATCCTTTTATAGTTTCCATTTTCAGGAGAAGTGTTTTAAGTTTTTGTCCATTGACTGCCATTGGCCATTGATTTTCATACGTAGTCTTTATTACATTGAGAAAACCCCCTTCTATTCCTATTTTGTTAAGTGTTTTTAATAGAAACAGTTGTTGCATATCGTTAAGTGCTTTTTCTACATCTATTGATATAATCATGTGGTTCTTGTTCTTTGTGTTGTGTATGTGATGGATTACATTAATTGCATTTGAATGTTGAACCAAAACCTTGAATTCTTGATATGACTCTCAGTTGGTCATGATGAATTATTATTTTGACACGTTGTTGGATTCTATTAGCTAAAATTTTGTGAGAATAAATATATATTTTGTTTTATTTTGCATTTATGTTCATAAGGGATGTAGTTTTCTATCTTAGCGGTGTCTTTGCTTGGTTTTGGAATCAGAGTTATGCTAGCTTCATAGAATAAGATTGGGAATTTACTGTCCCTGTCTATATTCTGTAATAATCATTGTAGAATTGGTGATAGATCTTCCCTGAATACAGTGAACCCTCATCACTTCGCGCTTCGACTTCCGCGGCTTCACTCTATCGCGGTTTTTGCGTAACAGCGCATGCTCTGTCATTATGGCTACTGATTGGCTCATACTGTACACGCTTGATGCCATAAATAATATAATGAATAATAAATGATAATTGTAACATCCATAATGCTTTACTGTGTTTTCCCTTTTTAGTTTAATAAATTGGGTAATACGAGTGTAATGGTGACTAAAGG
>NW_022103940.1:1280708-1292344 GCF_000313985.2 Echinops telfairi | reverse complement strand
TCTCGATAGCCGGGCACCATCAGCCTTCTTCACCACACTTACTTATGCACACATTCGTCTTCAGCATTTATGTGGGGAAGGTGGTCACACAATGATGGTTTTTGTTCTTTGGTTTCTTCCACCTGTTCCCTTCAACACCTCGTTTTCGCACAGGCTCGTGTGCTTCTTCTCTGTGGGCTTAGTTGTTTCTGAGCTAGATGGCTGCTTGTTTGCCTACAAGCATTTAAGAACCCAGACGCTATATCTTTTGATAGCCGGGCACCCTATTTCTTTTTTTATTATAAGTCTATTCAGGGTTTCTATATTAATTTGCACTAATTTGGGTATATGGCGTATTTCTAGATATGTGTCCATTTCTTCTAGATTATAAAACTTGTAGGAGTAAAGCTTTTGATGGTGCTGTGTTATTATTCCTTGTTTTTCATTTGGATCTGTGGTGATGTGACCATTTTAATCTCTAATTCTAGCGATCTGCATCTGCTCTCTTCCTTTAAGTTTGTCTGTAGTTTGTCAATTTTGTTAATCTTAAAAAAAAAACAAAAGACAACTTCTTGTCTTGTTGATGTTTTCCATGGTTTCTGTCTTTAAATTCTTTTATTTCCATTTTAATGTTTATGATTTAATTTCTTCTGTTGTTGGAGAGTATATGTTGATTTCATTTATCTTTTTGGAGGTGTTGTGCTAAGCGGTTGAGTTTGGTTTTCTCCACTTTTTTCATGTGTACATTGATTGCTGTAAACTGCCCTTTGATAATTACTTTTGCTGTGTCTTCAAAGTTCTGGTATGACGTGTTACTGTTTATTTCAAAAATTTTCTTAATTTAATCCTTTACTTGATTGTGTTAGCCCGGGTTGATTAGAAAAACAAATCCAGGAACACTCATGTGTGTTTAAGGGAGAGCTTTATATCAAAGAGTAATTGTATATTAAGAGAACATCCCAGTCCAGTTCAGATCAAGTCCATAAGTCTGCTATTAGCCCATATGTCTGATACCAGTCTATAAATTTCCTCTTCAGGCTTACCCAACACATGTAATGATGCCAAATGCAGGAAGATCACAGTCCAGTGGGTGGAAAGTCTTGTGGATCCAGTGATGGTGTAAGCATTTCAGCATTGGCTGGTTCTCCATGTGGTTTGTCCAGCTCCAGGGCTTTGGTTGCCATCAGCATAGCTTCATGTGGCTTGTCAACAGGAATGTGAACCAAAGAGAGTGTGTTTCCTGCCTCCAGGAATGAAGACAGGAGTTCCTAGAATCCTCAGGAGAAGGCCCGGCCCACAAGAGGCATTATTGGCTATGACCTGATTGACAGGTTAGACTCCACCCTTTCACTCAAGCTGACAGATTATGTAACTGTCACATTGATTTCTTTTTCCAGTCACTTTTAAATAGTATATTGTTCAGTCTCCATGTGTTTGTTTTATGTTCCTTTTCTCTCTGTTTTGTGTTGTTAGTCTTATAGCACTGTTATCTGAGAAAGTAAAATGGATGATCTCAATGTTTTTAAATCATTTGAGACTTTCCTTGTGGACCATCATGTGATTTATTCCATAGAATAATTTTTCTTTATTATGGAGAACTATATATACTATATTTTGGGGTGGAATGTTCTGTATATGAGTACAAGGTCTAGCTGATTGATTGTGTTTTTCAGCTAATCTTTTTCTTTATTATGTTTTTTTCCTGATCATCCATCTTTTTATGAGAGTGGTATGTTGAAATCCCCTAATATTACTGTAGAGCTATTATTTCTGTTCTAACCATGTCAGCATTTTGTAAACTTTTAAAATCTTTCATTGAGTGCCTATATGTTTATTAGGTTACGTATATATTCCTCTTATCATTATGTAATGTCCATTCTTGTTTCTTATTATGGTATTCATGTGGAAATCTATTTTATCTGAGATTGATATTGTCACTCCTGCTGTTTTATAGTTGCCATTCGGTATTGTAGATGTTTCGCTATAGCAAAATCAACCTCTGGTTTTTAGTTTATTTTTGTGTACTTATTTTCTCCTCCTTTGTGTTATTGGGAAATGTTCTTCTGTGATTTCTTGTACTCTTTACCCTGTGGATTATTTTATTTCTTCTTGTTCGAGGAACCTGATAAGGCATACATTGTTTTCTTGAGAGTACCCACTCCATTCTCCAGTTTTTTTCAGATTTCTTTGCTTTTTTTGGGTGATCGTTTCTCTAGCCAATTATAGTCAGTGTGATTGTCTTTGAGCTCTGTGTTAGTCTGGGTAAACTAGGGAAACAAATCCACAGGAACTCAGGTGTATATGAGAGAGTTTTATATAAAGGGTAAGTGTACATTAAGAAAGCATCCCAACCCGGTGCTGCCCAAGCCCATAAGTACAACATAAGCCCATATATCTGACACCAATCTACAAAGTCCTCCTCAATCTCACAAAACACACGCAAAGATGCTGATTGCAGGAGGAAAGCTGAATCAGTGAACGTGTAAGCATCTCAGCACTTGCAGGGGTCTCCACACGGCTACTCCAGTACCCAGGCCTGCATCGGAGTAGGTCCATGTGGCTTCTCTTCAGGGATGTCTTGCAGGAAATGAGTCTTGCCATCTTAAGCAGGGAACTGGCTAAGGCAGCTGCACCCTGGTCTCACCATCAGAAAATAAGAGAACCGAGAACTAGAAAGGCGAGGCTCACAGAGCCATTTATTTCTCTGCCCTTCAATTAATCCCACATGTGTTTATTGACCAGGTTGGCACAATAAACCTTAACTATCTCAAGATCACTAATTCTAATGTTCTTTTTTTCATTCTATTCCTCATGTCTTTTACTATGTTGCCTAATTCTGTTACCTCTTTGTGTATATTCTGAGATTCTTTTATTTAGTTTTAAGGATTTCAAGTACCCAGTTTCTTCTCCTGTTCGCATGAGTGTTCCCCACATATCTTGAAAGAATAAAAACAATTTATTTGAATTCTGTTTCTGGTATTTCCAGGACTTCTCTTCAGAGAGCTCCATTGATTTGGAGAGATTTTTATTTTCTTAATTTGGGTAGCTTACAGTTGACTGCTTTTTCCTATGCATTGTGGTATGACTTTTAGTAATGTGTGAGCTGTTGTGTCATTGTGATGCAATTGCCTCGTCTAGTGATGTGGGAGAGGTCTAATAAGAGTGGAAAACATACATTGGTGAAGTGGAGAAAAGGGGAGAGAGAGGGTAAAGTAGGAAATGCTGTGGGAAGAAGAAAGAGAATAAAACAACAACAACAATAGTAATAATAATTGGCTGTCTTGATAGGCCAACAGATTTATAAAGAAATGGGAAATATATTTTAATAAATGTAACAGAATTCATAAGTAACTTGGAAATATAGTTCACAAGGGAAAAGGGAGAGAGCAGAAAGAGATAATGAAGGGGTGTGCAGGGGAAAGAACAGGTAAAAGAGACAAAAGTTTCAGAGGTGGCTTGTATGTGGGTATAGTAGTTGTGTTGTGATGACAATTTGAATGTGGGTATGTCGGTACACTTAGAGGGGGAAAAAAAGTCTCTTCTTTGGATGGGTGTGCCAGAATATACACCTGCTGGTATTTTTTTTTCCTGAAGGTAAGTGCTTATTCTCAGGAGTGTGGGGTCAAATATAAGAAGATCCTAGAAGAGAAAATGAAAGAGAACTTGAAAAAATATAATAAACACAATAGAACCAAATCACAAAAACCAAATAAAATAAAGTAAGAAGTTAGCTTGCCCTGTGGGTGGGAATCTCCACTCCACTCCTAGTGACATTGCATGGTGGATGTGAGGCCCATGGAGGGGTGGTGGTGGTGCATGGAACCTGAGAAAAATGCAGCAAAGAAGGAGGAAGGTGGGGAAATGGTAAAAAGTGAAATTGAGTACAGATTATGTTTGTACGAACAAGTCCACAAAATCTGCTCTTCACCCAGGCTCCTAAAGGTTATGGAGGTAAGAGGTTTTTCTGACTGTGTTTCCTTAGAGTCTAGGGAAAATCGGCCATGGGAAGAAGTGGCCCTCACAGCAACAGCTGGTCAATGGCAAAGGGGAGTTTGCTTCAGGTGCTGCTGCTCTCCCACTTTAAGAAATTTGAGTTTACTTTGCTGTTGAGTTTCTTGCTGCCAGAATGTGCAATCCGTGCTTGTGGAGCCTCTCTAGTGGTTGCTGTGAAGATCTCTTATGCTTGTTATCTGGCAGTCATTTTCCCTGAACTGGCAGCTCCCTATTAATGTAATGCTGAAACAGTTTTTAAATTATTTTCAGCTAAATTTTACTTGTGTAAAATAGCAATTATATTGTTTGATAATTTCTGCATTGAGTTGCATCACTTTTCTTTTAATGAGTAGAAATTTGAATTTCTTCCAATAGATTGCCCAGATAGCTGGCATAGACTAACCGATGGATAGAACTGCATTGGTTATTGAAACATTTTCTGCCTATTCCTTGAGTCTTATTTTTCCTATTGCCTTTACTACAGCTTAGATTTTTTTTCTTCAGTACCATTGGATCTTGAGCAGTCTTGAAAAATTCCACCATGCAATCTCAGGAATCATTTCTGTAATCAAGACCATATATTTTATGTATCAATGTTTCATATTATAATTATCAGTTATTTCTCATTCATCTTGATTGCTTGTTTGTTCAAATCCAAACTTCAGAAATTGATAAATATATTAAATTTCTTTGTCTTTGACTGTAGTGGTTAGTGCATAAATATAAATAATAGTCATATTAACTTAAATGTTCTTTTTTATTATTAATGTGATGGTCATCCTCTTCAATTTGTCATTCCCAGGATAGTAGACTATGCAATTTTCCAATTCAAATTGGCCAATACCAATCCATTTTCATGACAAAGCTATCTGCTTCCATAAAGATTTGTGGCCTCAGAAACCTTGTATAGGATTAGTATGAGACAATTTGAGTGACTTCATTTACGTGCTTGTTTTGTTTAATTCCAGTATATACATTTTTATGTGTCTACTTAATTTTTTAAACATTCATTGATTCACACTTTGTTCATTCTATTTCTTTTTTTATATTAATGGATGTTGAAGTGATTCCCTCTCTTTTTGAGTTGTGCCACAACAGCAAAAGTAGGTCTCAAAAGCTTTACTTTGATCTACATCATTAAAGTTGACTCTACATTAAGGAAACAGATCTGACTCAGTGGTATTTTGAGTACTTTAGAACCTGAATGGACCATCTTCTGGCATTATATAATACAATATTCTGTTGTTATTTACAAACATTTCAGAATCTCCCCCACCTGTATAGACTGGTGCATCCTTCTTCATTGCCTGATTTTGTCTGGATTTCAGCTAAAACATATTCACCATAGGTGCCCCTGCTGGTTTTTGACACACTGGTCACATAACTTACTGTTATAACTTACTGTTATAACTTACATTGTCATAACAGTAGGCTAGATACTACAGCATAACAGACTGACAGACAGGTGAGTGGTATGTTAAAACATATATAGTAATATTTACTCTCTTCCCATTCTTAATCTGAGCTATTTTCTTCTAAGGACTGTTTAGATTTAATCATTATATAATAATTTATAAATCAGTTGTCACTAAATGAGAGAAGAATATATGTGTAAGTGTAAACACTGAAAATGTTATATTTGATTTAATATGATTATGTAGAAAATTTTATTTAGTTAATAGGGCAACAAGGAAAAATGAAACATGAACTAAAGAGAGGTCCATTTCCGAGATATTTGAAGAAGTGGCATTATTACAGCAACTTTTCTGTCACTACTTCAAAGAAAGGTAAACGTGATATTTTAGAATTTAATATTTTTTTGGCTTGTTTAATTGAATCTCAAAAGTAGAAACTTCATCCCCTATCATTTCCTTTTAGTTGTAGGTTATTTGAGTTTCATTTCCCACATTGTGATTGGAGTTGTTCATTAATTTTATTTCAATATATATAAATAATTGAGAAATATCTTTACCACCAAGGAACGTGGTGGCAGTGTGGTCTAGTCATTGAACTGATAATCACAAGATTGGAGGTTTAAGCCCATCAGCCACTTCAGCGGTGGTTGTTTGCTCCTGTAAACATTTATATTCTCAGGAAATCTTTATAGGGTGACTGTGAGTCAGAGTTGACTGGATGACAGTGAATTTGGGTTATCTTTACTAGCTGTTAAGTAGAAATCTTTCCTACCTGTTAAGTTAAACTGCTTTAAAATATTGACATATATATTAGATGAAATATAGCATGGTGTGTCGAAGCATGGAATCAGATAAGTTTAAAATATCAGTTGTGATATTATAATTTTCATTTTTCCCTTACTAGATTGTAAGCATAAAGCAAATGGGAACCTGATTTTTCCTACTATTGTGTTCTCAACACTTAGCACAAGACCTAAAGAGCCCTGGTGGTTCTATAGGTTAGGTGTTTTGCTGCTAATCACAAGGTTGATGAATCAAACGCACTTCTGGAGAAACTCATTTACTATCGTAAAGATTCAGGGTAGTTAGGGATCAGAATTGACTTGATGGAAGTGGGTTTGTTTGTTTGTTTGTTTTGTTTTGAAGCACAGTGCCTAGCATATATGAACAAACGAATGAGTGAGTGAAGTGAAAAGTATCAATTATTGTCAAATATCATTGACATCGTGTGGAAAAATGCCAGTTAATTTGAATCAAATAGGTGCAACAAATAGTTTGTGTTCAACTTATTAACCTAAAATTGGCTCTTTGAAACTAATCAGTGATAAAATGGCCAATACAATTTTGAGGAGCAGCACTCTGTATTACATCGGGTTGTCATAAAATAGAATGCGCTCGATGGGACTTTTTTTTTAAGGTCTATTCTGAACATTCAAACGCCTAGGGTAAGATAAAATTTAATAAGATAAAGCCAAAATCTGTATGGTAAATAAATTAGGATTATTACTGAATGTAGCAAAACTCAATTCAAATTAATTTAAGGATTATGCTCCCTGAGTTCCAAGGCATACTAAAATGTTCTAATAATAAAAGCATTAACAATAAATACTCTTATTTTTAAAGCTATCTTGAATTGTATATTAATTATAGCCCTCTCACACACTCTCCTCTACCACTGCATATTCACTCACAATAGAGACCTGGAAACCCAACTTATAACTGATTCTATTTGAAGAGGTTTTCCAAACACAGGTGAAAATAAAATGACATATATGGTAAATATTACTCATATTCATTGATATCCGGTTCTCATTTTTTTCCAGACAGAAGGAAGACTGTATTATTCAGATGTGTTGTGAGATGTTGTTGTGATCAGTTAATTCTGACAAATGAAAAATGAGGGGAAATGAGATGTTATATTTCTAAGTCGAGGCCATGAAAAGACTTCCTGCAATTTCTTAGAATCTCTCTGGCTAAAGCCATGTGTTTCCAGTAATGCAATTACAAGACAGAACTTCCCTCAGACTGATTTTTTTTAAATGACAGTGTGTAGCAAAAACGTGTTTTTCCATTAGGGATAGGTAGTTGTAGCAAAAAGAGAACTTGTGTTGCATTAAATACTAATTGGGTGTACCTGTAGAGGCAATGACTAGAATATGAGTTCTTGGGGGTGCTACAGAAGAGTTGGAGGATAATGGGAGCTGATATTAAGAAGTACAATAAGGAATAAAATATTTTGAGAAAGATTGTGGTAATTTTTATACAAAAGTTCTTGATATGACTGAACTATTGAAAGGTAAGGTATCTAGATTATGTTCTAAAAAATAATGTGGGGAAAAAAAGGTACAGATTGGGAGAGAGGACATTTGATACTATAGTATAATCTATTCTATGCCTAACCAATATGCCCATTATTCAATTCAGCCCCTATATTGTTCCTCTATTATAAGACTAGTAACAATATACCACAAAAAGTGTTGCATAAATTGAACACTTACAAATCTATGGAAGTTGTCCTGGTGACACAGTAAGTTAACACGACTGCCAACTCATAGATCATTGTATGAACCTGTGCTCTGCTGCAGAAAGATGTGGCAGGCTGCTTCTATAAAGAATTAGTCTTGGAGACCCTATGTGACAAATCTGCCCTGTCATATAGTGTTACTATGAGTCAGAATCAATTTGATGGCAGTGAGTTTAGTCTTGGTTTTACTAAAGAGAAATATGTAAATGTTATGGTAATTTCTTCCCTAAATTTATTTTGTATCAAAATACTAAAATAGATTAATACGGTATGAAAATTACTGCTTTAGATTTACTTTAACATGCTCAGCAATTTATATCCAAAGGACATTTTCATATTCTATATGGTATCTAAAGGAGTCCTGGTAGTTGTTACACATTGGGCTACTAACTGCAAGAATAGCACTTTGAAGCCATCATCTACTCCAGGAGAGAAATATGAGGCTTTCTCCTCCCATTAAGATTTACAGTCTGATTTATAATTTATAACAGCAAGGGGAAGTTACACACACTTCTTTAGCCAAAGTGTGATTTTTATTTAATCCACACTTAGTGCTGCAGATGAGTTTATAAAACTGAAAAAAGGAATGCTTTTTAAAGTGTTCTTACTGCTGACTTAAGTGCTACTTGAAAGAAAGAAATTTCCGCTGCAGCTGCTCACCAAAATTGATTTATATGAACAAATTAACATTTGCTAAATAATATACTAAAAGTGCTTCATGAATAATGTCATTTGTGGAACTTAAAAAGCAAGGAAAATGTATACATATCTGGTAGGAAACTTGTACCATGATGTTATACAATTAGCGTATCTTGACTGTGGCCTCACATTGTTTCATCCTTTCAGAAGTTCATGTGAGAAGAAAGCATTCCATGTCAACGTGGCACTCTGTTGGTCGATATTACTTATTTAGAGAAGGCATTCATATAAACACTCATTTTGTCTCTCTCTTTAGTTTTATTTACTTTTCCCATCTTTCCATTTCTACATCCTTACCTATTTGCTCATATTCTATTCTTCTCTCTCTTACACATACACATGGAACAAAAAAAGTGAAGGGATTATTTATTGCCCCAAATTGTATCAATAAGAACTAAGAAGTCATGAGACAATGTAAATGTCATAAAACTTTAAATCTCTCCTTTATTTCATAGCTTAATTCTTTTTTCAAATTTCAGTTCCTTTCCATTTGGAATGTTGCCAATTTCTGTTTCTTCTTCATATGCTTAACTTCACTGTACTTTTTGTCTCAGTATACTAAGAGCCAAAGGATTTCATCAAAATGGAGTGGAGTGGAAATCCTATTTCATTGTTTTCAGTTACATAATTTCTAGATTTAACCTCCAAATTTACTTGATATTGTGTAAAAAAATATGAATACATATGCATCTCCAAACACTTGTATTTGCTATTTCTTTATGTTGTTAAGAAAGCTTCTGTGGTTATGTGTATTTCTCCACTAATGCATTGCTGAGTGTCATTTATTTCCTATTTCTTACATTCACAAATTATTTTAAAATGCTCCAATCTATTTTCTACACTTTGTTCCAATTTGGCAGTCTTTAAAATTAACCAAAGTTTTCTGTTTTAAATCTTGTATTTTTGTGATCTGTGTGAGAGGCCACCATTCCTTCAAGGGCATCTGTACACCTTCCATCTGCCATTGCCCAGGACCTCCAATGAAATCCATATGGAAGTGCAAGATGCTTCAGTAAAACAAAAGGAACCTGCAAAACAAACAAACAAAACAAACCCACCAACACCAAGAACATAAAAGGTACCTCACCGCACTCATACAAGAACATTTCTACTCCTTCCTATACTCAAACTCTCACTGCCATCGATTCAATGCTGACTCATAGAGTCACAACCCCACCGCCACCACCACCACCGTGGATTTCTGAGATTGTAATTGTTTACGAGAGTAGAAACCACAGGTTTTCTTCCATGGAACTGCTGGTTATTTTTGAACTGCGGACTGTGAGGATCACAGGTAATGCTTAACCACTAGACTACCACGCAGCTTTCCTATCAGCGTCACTACAAGTTGGGATGGACTCAATGACAGTGAGTTTGGTTTTTGGTTTTATGGTGTCTCTATTGATAACTATAAACATTTCAAACCACTATATAAGAGGGTTCTCTCATTCATACAGAAAAACAAATGATTTCTGACCCACACAGAGTTAGCATGCATATCATGAAGTGTTATTTTTGTTCTGGACCTATCTACCCTGGCTGTGGCATGATGTTCGTGGACAAGAATTGCAAGGTGTTCTGATTCTGTAAATCCAATTGTCATAAAAAACAAACAAAAAAGCTTTAAAAAGAAGCACAATCCTTGCAAGGTCAGGTGGATCAAGACTTTCTGAAAAGCCGCTGGTAAACAGCTTACAGTGGATGATTCATTTGAATTTTTAAAATGTAGAAATGAACCCTTCAAATGCCAGTGAAAGCTATAGAATAAAACTGCCGATGCAATGAAGAAAGTTGAAAAGATCAAGCAGAAATGCCAAGCCACACTCATATGTACACGTTAAAGAAAAATAAAGAGCTACAGAAAGTTCAAGACATCAAAGTAATTAAACAAAACGTCCCTCTTATCCAGGCACCTTTGACAGGTAAAGTAAAGCTGCTGGAGGACAAAATGGTATACAAATTTACCAGAGGATGTGGATATGGCAGATGCTTCTTAAAATTCTTGGTGCCTGTAAACATTTCTATTTGTACATTTGAAAACTTTGGAGACTTGGAGCTTCTAAATGATTGGTTTATTTTTTACATGAGGTCACTCATATTAAAGGTGTTTAAAAACACATCTCTCCTATATTGCTAAGAAACATCAGCTATTACAGATGTTCAATTGTATCTTAGTAAATCTTCACTTTTGTAAATCACAAAAATTCTTTTTATTACTACAGAAATGAATCGTGGATATCAATAGTCCATGTTTGGATAATGGCACTAAGCAGAATTCATTTGATGACCAAAATTTATGGCTAATGATATATAAAATAAAATGTTCTTTGTACTGAATAAAATAAAAAAATAATTTCTTAAAAAAATCATTTTATTGGGGCTCATACAACTCTTATCAAAATCTACAAATGCATGAATTGTGTAAAGCAAACTTATACATTCGTTGCCCTCACCATTCTCAAAACTCGCTTTCCACTTGGGTTCCTGGAATCAGCTCCTCATTTTCCTTTTTCTCTTTCCCTTCCCTCCCCGCTCCCCCCTCCCTCACAAACCCTTGATACTTTGTAAATTATTATTTTATCTTATCTTACACTGCCCGGCGTCTCCCTTCACCCACCCTTCTGTTGCCCATCCCCCAGGGAGAGAGTTATATGTAGATCCTTGTGATCAGTTCCCCTTTCTACCACCCGCCCCCACTTTCCTCCCTGTATCACCAATCTCACCACTGGTCCGGAGGGATTCATCTGTCCTGGATTCCCTGTGTTTCCAGTTCCCATCTGTATCGCTGTGCATCCTCTGGTCTAACCAGGTTTGCAAGGTAGAATTGGGATCATGATATTTGGGGGGAGGAAGCGTTTAAGAACTGGAGGAAGGTTGTGAGTTTCATTATTGCTGCACTGAACTCTGAGTGACTCATCTCCTCTCCACTACTCCACTGCTAGGATGTCCAGTTGTCTACAAAGGGGTATTGGGTCCCCATCACGCGCTCCCCTCATTCACGATGATATGATCCCCCTGCCATGCCC
>NW_022103940.1:1260407-1280464 GCF_000313985.2 Echinops telfairi | reverse complement strand
TGACACAATGATGGTTTTTGTTCTTTGGTGTCTGCCACCTGATCCCTTCAACACCTCGTGATCACACAGGCTTGTGTGCTTCATCTCTGTGGGCTTTGTTGCTTCCGAGATATATGGCCGCTTGTTTGCCTTCAAGACTTTAAGACCCCAGACACTATATCTTTTGATAGCCGGGCACCATCAGCTTTCTTCACCACATTTGCTTATGCAGACGTTTGTCTTCAGCAATCATGTCGGGAAGGTGGGTATCATGGAATGACCATTTAGCTGAGCAAGGTGCTCTTGTATTAAGGGAATGCTCATGAGGAGGCCCAATGTCCACCTGCTACCCTACTACTGAACCTATAAATATATGCACATAGGTCTATTTCCCCCATAATCATAAATATATTTACTTATGTA
Source organism: Echinops telfairi (assembly GCF_000313985.2). Taxonomy (NCBI): domain Eukaryota; kingdom Metazoa; phylum Chordata; class Mammalia; order Afrosoricida; family Tenrecidae; genus Echinops; species Echinops telfairi. The sequence goes on along the minus strand of NW_022103940.1, from coordinate 1,280,062 downwards.
CATGTCTGTATTTAGGCTTTTATGTATGCCCTTTGCCTCCTACTCCTTTCCTCCATTTCCTTACGCTTTCCTCCTGTCCCACTACCATGTTCAGCCTTTATTCTGGTTTCAGTAATTCCTCTCAGTTACCTTGCCCTTGGTCACTCCCTACCAGTCCTCCCATCCCCTCCCTGGCACTGGGTTTGAACCACTCATTGTTCCCTTGTCCCTGGGTTGGCCAACACCCCTGCCTTCCCCTACCTCCCACACTTTCATGTCCCTCCGGACCATAGGTCCTGTTATTTTCCTCTCACATTGTTTGTCCAGCTTATCTTATCTAGGTGGACCTGCAGAGATAATAATATGTGCATAAAACTGCAGATGGCTTTGACAGCACCAAACAAAGTGGCACATAAGAACATGGCGACGGAGGCAGCAACACCGACAAGCTAACAAACAAAAAAGCCACTGACATACAAAATTTAAAAGAAGAGAAAAAAATGAAAAAACAAAACAACAGGAAAAAAAGCCTGTTAATAGTTCAAGGTCTGTTTGTTGACATCTAGGAGTGTTTTCCGGGGAAGTCTGATGGGTTGCCACGTCCTGGCCTCAATGTCCATCCTTTATAGTCCCTCTGGACCTCCTTGCTCTGCTTCTCCTGCCACTCAATTGCACACCCACAGTGTTATGCTTCAGTGTGATGGAGTCAGCTCTGTCACACATCCCACACTGTGTCTCAGTGCTGTCCCGTGTAGAGCCATGGGTCAGTGCAGGATGTCATATCTTGCCGTGGGACCAGCTATATGGTCCTCTCTGTACATTGGGGCCTCTGAGCCGGGCTATCGTCCTCTGAGCTTGGTGGGCCCCGGTGCGCTCCACTCCGTTCCTCCTCCTTCCTTTGCTTTAGCTTCCTTCTGGGTATGGTAGGTCAGTTCCTTTCCCACACCAGATGATCTATTTTCCTTTACGGTGGCACTCCCTTCCATGTTGGGGGTCGGGCTGATGCTGGTTAGTGCCGGCATATGGTCCAGTCTCTTGGTGGATTCCTCCACACGTTGCGTTGCCCTCCTGGTTTGGTATGTCATGGTGGGGTCTGTATGCACATTCCGGTTCTGTGGGGACACAACTAATACTCTCCCCCTGGGTGGGTTAGTTCCTTGTTCCCCTGCACCATCAACTCAGTTTCTCCCCACCCCAATTCTCCCTCCATCTGCCTCCCCTTCCCCTTCTTTATGTTGGACTCTCGTGTATCTCGCTAGATGTGGTCTGACCTCCCCTCAACTATCTATGCTTCCACTCATTTTTTTGTGAGATAGGTGTTTATTCTTCTATTCCTGGCGTGCTGATTGTACTTAGCTCAGGGGACTCATGTTATACCTGTCCTTTTGAGTTTGGCTTATCTCACTTAACATGATTCCTTCCAGCTCTTGCCACGAAATGATGTGTTTCATGTCATCGTCTGTGCTTTTCAGTGCTGCGTAATGCTCCATTGTGTGTGCCAGAGTTTACCAATCCACTCATCTATTGATAGAAACTTCGCCTGTTTCCAAGTCTTTGCAATTGTGAATTGTGCCACAATAAACATTGGAGCGCAGATGACTGGTTGTGTGTTATTTGTTGCTTCCACTGGGTATATGCCCAGTAGAGGGATGACTGCGTCATAAGGTAGATCAAATTACATTTTCCTTAAGTATCTCCAGACTGCTTTCTGCAGTGGCTGTACAAATCTACACGACTGCCAGCAGTGGAGGAGGGTTCCTATTTCACCACAGCCCCTCCAACACTTGTTGCTCTCTGATTTGCTGATTTGGGCTAGCCTCAGGGGTGTTAGGTGGTATCTCATTGTTGTTTTGATTTGCATTTCTCTTAGGGCTAATGACCAGGAACACTTTCTCATATGGTTGTTGGCCATATGGGTCTCCTCCCTAGTGAAAGTTCTTTTGCCCACTTCCTTAGGGGGTTAACTGTTTTCCTCTTTTTGCAGGTCATGATGGTGTTGTAGATTTTAGTAATGAGCCCTTTGTCCGATGTGTCATTACTGAAAATCCTCTCCCAGTCTGTGGGTTGTCTTGTCACTCTTTTGGTGAAGTCTTTTGAGGTGCACAGTTGCTTTATTTTTATTAAATCCCATTTGTCAATTTCCAGTTCACCTGTGTGTGTACCCTTCCCTGTTGCAGTGAGCCTATGAGTTCCCTGGGCCAATGCTTTGAGGTTAGTCCCAATTCCCTCCTCGATGGTCCTGATGGTTTAGGGTTTAACTTCTAGGTTTGTGATCCACCTTGAGTTTATTCTTGTGCATGGGGTGAGGTAAACGTCTTGTTTCATTTTTCTACATGTGGATATCCATTGTTTCCAGCACCACTTGTTAAAAAGGACACCCGCTTCCCACTTGATGGTGTTGGGACCCTTGTTGAAGGTCAGTTGTCTATATGTTGATGGTTTTATTCTTGGGCTTTCCATTCTTTTCCACTGGTCTGAGTGTCTGTCATTGTGCCAGTACCACACTGTTTTGACCACTGTAGCTGTGTAATAGGCATTAAAACCGGGTAAGGCGAGTCCTCCAACTTTGTCCTTCTTCTTGAGGAGTTCTCTGTTAATTCTGGGTTTCTTCCCTCTCCATATGAAATTGGTGGTCAGTTTTTCCAATTCTTTGAAGAAGGTTGATGGTATTTGAATTGGTATAGCATTGAACTTGTAAAGTGCTTTAGGTAAGATTGTCATCTTTAATATGTTAAGTCTTCCAATCCATGATCAGAAAAAAATCATTTCTTAAAATTCTGCAGCACTTGCCATTTTCCTCATGGTGGGTAAGCATGAAGTGAACAGAACTCTGATTCATACTATTCTTTAACTAGAGCTATTTTATCATGTTTTTATATAGATATAAACAATAGCTTGAACTAATGAAAATAACATTAAAAATGAGAGTTACAATTCAAGTCTCAATGTTCCAACATATTTATATGTTAATATATTTAGAATGACTTCTTTACTATATTTTTAAGAAATTGTATCCCAGATAAGTTATTGTGGAAATAAATAAATATCATTTTCCTAAGAGCTCAATAGCAGTTGACATATTTTTCACATGTTGAAAAATTTTGTGCATGTTTCTTTCATTATGAACTCTAAGCATTCACCGAATTTAAGCAGAATATAACTATTAAAAGATGAACAACATAATTAAGAAATACATTATTATATTAATATTACATATGTCCATATATGTAAGAAATATTTTGTTTAATTTCATAGGAGGGTGAAATCTTTGCACATGCTCATATGTTTAAATTTCTATTTTGATTTCTAAACCGTATAATTTATTTTACAGCAAATACAGGAAGGATAATTACCTGATTGCAAAAGAACTAATCTAGTGCTTGTCTGTAGAATACAGTTTACAGTAAAGTTGGAAAAAATGGATGGAATCAATGTAACAATAAAGATGAATGTATTCATTTTATAGAACTGCTATAACAAATAGCACAAAGTGGGTGACTTTAAACCACAGAAATTTATTTTCCTGGAGTCTAGAAAGCCAAATTCACAGTGTAGGCAAGACCATACTGTGTTGTAAGGCTCTGGGGGAAGGTTTTAACTTTGCTTTACTAGCTTCTGGTTGAGTTGTGTTCCGTAGAGTGGATTAGGATTTATAATAACCCTAGAGTAGTGTCAAACTACTACTACTAGTGTAATTACTCCCATAATTTTTTTATGGGACATCACTGAGTCTTTTCATTTACAGTGTGACTGACAGATGGCAACAAGCAACTTTTCAAGTAGCAATAGAATGCTTAAGCATTATTAAATAAGAAAGCTCTTTTCCAGCTTCTGTTTGTTTGTCACAGGCATCTCTTGGATGTAGATCAATTTTCTCATGACCATTGTTCCTCTTATTTTACATATTTTTTCCTCTTTTGTATGGCACCAGTCATACAGGATTAAAAACCTCCCTAATCTGGAATGTCCTCAGTTTAGACACATCTGTTTGGAAATACACAAATCAAGCCATAATATTGTGCATTTAAAACTAAGAAAACCTAATGAATCAAAGAGTTTAAGTGCAATCAAACATTCAGATATTTTCAATTGTTTTATATAGACTTGGTACTTAAAAGGCATTTTTAACCTTGTCTGATAATAATTTACTATGGGGGCAAAGTTATTTGCTCCTTAGGCAAAGAAGACAGGACCACCACCTTCCACAGTGGAGGCAAGACCCATGGGAAATGTTGACCACTCATTCAGGGAACTGATAATGTGCTGGCTGCTCTTTGATAAAGTGGACACTTTCCCTCCTGTTCTGTGGCAAAGTTGCTGAAATTTAGCAGTCTGAAAAATATCAGTTACTCCCTGTTCCTAGCTTTGTCCTCCCTTCCTGTCTGTGAACAGCTTGGTTAATGTATTAATGTTTCTTCGTATGCCCTTAGATAATTGTCAACTATTCCTTTGTGTGGAAACATATCGAGAAATGCAGGCTACATGACAGGGAATGTATATAAACCTGCGTCAAATAAATGTTCACACCTGAACTGTATCTTTTCTTTTATCTTTATGTTTTCTCATTGCAGATCATGACCATCTTGAACCTGTTTGATTTGTAAAATAAGAGCTGGACTCAATTAATCTTACAATTTAATATAAGACACTAGTGTGTGTGTGTGTGTGTGTGTGTGTGTTTGATGCTTGTAAATTTCATGGAATTTACCTTCGCCAACTTAACTATACTCCTCCAAACCAAAATTGAAATAAAGGAGAAAAGAAGGATAAAGGAGAAAGATGTTTAAAAGAACTAGAAGAAAAACAAAGATAAAAAAGCTCCAAATATTTTATTTTCCCTTGTTGATATTACCTATTATGACTGTGTGTTGTCTCTCTAGTAGGGAAGATTTGGACTCACATTGTGATTACAAAAGAGACAGGGGATTTTATAGTAGTTAGGTAATTAGGGATTATGTTAACTAGATACTCCTGGCTAATTGTGGAGTCAACCCTGTCAATCAAGTTGCTGCCTGATGACACCTTGATTTCACAAGACTTTGTATGAGAGCAAGACAAACAGAGATAGTCTCTCTCTCTCTCTCTCTCTCTCTCTCTCTCTGCATTTCACCTTACACTGTACTTGGACTTCACTGGGACTCTGTGTCTGCCTCCAGGGAAGGCCCCATATGGACCACCCAAACCTGAGAGTTGTTGGATCCATGCAACTCTGCACCCACCAGTCTGTGATCCTCCTGTATTCTGCTTCACTTGTCTGTGTCATCTGCCTGCAGTTACCTGAGTTTGAAAAGGGACTAACATTTTACTTATGGACTTGAGTTGGATTGAGGTGGGATGCCTTCTTATTATAAAATTATTTCTTATACATAGGTGAGTGCCACTAGATTTGTTTTGCTAGACCATCCAGCCTAACACACATATCTTGGAGAAATTTTAGGCTTAGTCCCAGGTAACAGCAATAAAGTAAATATCACAATAAAGGGAGTCATATGAATATTTTGGTTTACTGATACTCATACTGCAGTCTACCAAGTGCATTATAGCATTAGTAAGATGTTTGAAATACTGTGAGAATTATTAAAATGTGATACAGAGTCATGAAGTAAGCACATGCTATTTGAAAAGTAGGGTTGGTAGACTTGTTTGACTTGGAGTTACAATAACCTTCAATTTGTTAAAAAAGAAAGTATTATCTCTGAAGCCCAATAAAATGAAGTACACCTGTAAAGAAAGCATATTATTGTTTCTAATTTTGAACTGCATGTTCACTCTTAATGACTCATTTTTTGAGTGACATGCAGTATTTACAAAATTGCTTTTAAAAGTTCTACAACAGAATCAAATAGAAAGAAAACAGTAGAAATTAAATACAGTATTAAATTAGATGCTTCAATATGAAGGTGCTATACTCAAATAACACTATGAAAATTGTAATGAGAAAATTTAAATAATAATTAATATTTAATTCCTTCAGTCACTAATTTTATAAAAGAGGATAAATACAAAATATCCTGTTTAATTAATTGTGTTTGCTGCAAGTTTTCATTAACCATTCTGGATTAATAGATGAATCTGCAATCCTAATATAATGCATGCTCGTTTTCATTTGTAGAAAGTTTGTTATCAAACTCTAATAATTTATTTTAATAACGTAACTCCATGAAAATATTCATTCTGTAGTGCAATTTAAATAAATATGAATGTATTTTCATAAACTAAACTTTGTTCCTTTTTGATTGGATGAATATTCCTTATTTCCAGGTGTGACTTAATCATTATTTTCTATGAGCATATAAACATATCAGTGAATTAAAGGTCTCCTTGAATAGACAATTCATAAAAATTGAGCATTAAAAATCTTTCAAATGTTAATTAACTACATTTAAAAGGTTTTTTGCTTTGTTTTTATTTTTAAGAGAATTGAGCAACAGAGGTTATTGAACATGATGTGTTTTGGTCTTCCAAATTTTAAATAAGCAACTTTTCTAAAAACATGAGAGTATAGTTCTTAGATTCAGACTAACTGAAGTAGTCTCATATCATCACTCTTTAATCACAGAATATTTCATGTCATCATTTAAAAAATATTTGACACTTTGCAGGGTCTTAACTATCAAATCACTATCATTTTATAATTTGTTATTTTAGTCCATATATGTGGTACAAAGATATTCCCAGAAATATTTATCTTTAAAGTTCAAAAGAAACATATTATGTGTCTTAATAATGTTTATTTGCCAAAAGTATATCATCTCAAAATTTATTAAGGGTGATTTTGGCACCCTTACATAAAAAGATTATGCATTTTCATATGAATTTATTATTAACATGGTGATATTTAACCATCTGCTCTTCTTCATTATTATATATTTAATTACTGTGACTTTGACCAACATATGAAAAATATAATGATGTGATTCAAGGGACATTGAAATATTCTAATTTTTCTAAATGTTCAAAACAATTTGGAAGGTTTTCACATATAACTAAATACAATTTTATGTATTTAGACTGTGACAGTCTTTAAATCTACTTTGCTATTTGTTCCAGGTGAATTAAATCACATTATTTCACAACTGATGAACATGTGATTGTTGAACCAAACTCGTTGCTGTTGAATCAAATTAAAATTCATAATGACCATAGAAAGCAGAGTGAAACTGCCTCATAGAGCTCCCAAAACTTCAAATTTTTATGCAAGCAGTCTGTTGCATTGTTCTCCCACAGAGTGCCTGGGGGATTCAAACCACCAAACAGCAAGTTAGAATTAACAACTGTGCAACCAAGGCTCTTGATACCAAAATAGCACACAGAAAAACAACTTTCTTATGTTTTTTGTTTGTTTGTTTTTTAATGCAGGTGGACACATAAAATCAAGTATAAGCATTTTTAAAATTAACTACTATTCCATTTCCCTGATATATTACACCATTTAATAAGAACTCTAGTGGTATAGTGGGCTATATTTTGGGCTTTTAAACACAATGGCAGCAATTCAAATGACGAGAAAGATGTGACTTTTTAATCTTGTAAGATTACAGTCTAGGAAACACACAGGGGCAGTTCTACTTGTCCTTGAGGGTCACTATGAGCCAAAACCAACTCACTGGCAGCAAGATATAACACAATTTAGTGAGTATTGAGTTGATGTCACACATAAAGAACTGAAATTCATGGAATAGTTAATGTTTTACTGACACAACTGTGTAATTAATTTATTCACAACATTATGTCATATATTCCTAACAGAAACAGCATGCATATGTTACTCTAAATATCTGTATTTTACAGGTAAAGAAACAAAGATGACAATTAATTTAAATAGCTTCTGAGGACATAGTACTAGTTAATGTGAGGAGCACAATTAGATAAAACAGGGGTGAGTAAAAAGATACTTCTAGAAAACCATGTTGTAGTTGTTGCTATGTGCCATTGGGTGGGTTCCAACTCAGAGATATTAGTCATAATATATCCATTCCTGATCCATCTTCCCAATCCTTATTATGTTTGAGCTTATTGTAGCAGCCACTATGTCAATCCATTTCCTTGTCAGTCTTCATCTTTTTCAATAACTTTCCACTATATCAAGCATGATGCCCTTGTCCAAACTCTCTTCATCCTTTTTTCTAAGGAACGCTATGGTTGTACTTCTTTCAGGACAGATGTGTCTAAGTATGGGTAGTATTGAAACATTGTCAGTTACTGAAAACCTAATGAATACAAGCAGAGCATTGTTTGAGACAGTGCCAGAGGATAAACTCCTCAGATCTGAAGGCACTCAAAATATGACTGGAGAAGAACTGCCTTCTCAGAGTAGAGTTGACAAATAATGGCATGGATGGAGTACAGCCCGAGAGTGTGAATCCTCAGTAGCTGATGTGGCACAACTCAAAATGAGAATAAACAGCTGAAACATCTATTAGTAATTAGAAATTGGAGATAAGAAGTATGAATCTAGGAAATTTAGAAGTTATCAAAAATGAAATGCAACACATAATATTCTAGGTGTTATGGATGGATTCAGCTGAAATGGACTGATATTGGCCATTTGAATCAGAAAATCATATGGGAAAGGCATAGCATTCATTGTAAAACAATGATTTAAAAAATTATAAAAACAGAAAATTCTAAGATCTATCTTGAAGTACAATACTTTTTGTTTGATATAGGATAATATCTATCCACATACAAGGAAATCCAATCAACACTACTATTATTCAAATTTATGTAATATATACTCAAATAAGAAATGTAGAAATTGAAGATTTCTACCAATATCTTGAGTCTGAATTGATCAGACATGCAAGCAAGATACGTTGTTAAGTATTGGCCATTGGAATGCAAAAGTTGAAAATAAAGATAAATGAACTGCAGTTGGATAATAGGAACGTGGTGATAGAAATGAGACGATACTGGGAGGGTAGAGGGAGAGTGAGTTGGAAAGAGGGAACTGATTACAAGGATCTACGTGTGACCTCCTCCCTGGGGGACAGAAAACAGAAAAGTGGGTGAAGGGAGACATCGGACAGGGCAAGATATGACAAAATAAACATTTATAAATTATTAAGGGTTCATGAGGGAGGGGGGAGCGGGGAGGGAGGGAAAAATGAGGAGCTGATGCCAGGGGCTTAAGTGGAGAGCAAATGTTTTGAGAATGATGAGGGCAATGAATGTACAAACGTGCTTTACACAGTTGATGTATGCATGGATTGTGATGAGTTGTATGAGCCCCTAATAAAATGTGTTTTTTTTAAAAAGAAGTGAAGTTAGAGATTCCATGACAGAATTTTTTAAGACCAATGACTTGTTGATAGCAAACACCTTTTACAACAACACAAAAGTAACTTATCTCCACGTGGAATACACAAAAGTCAAATTGGGTACATTTGTGGGAAAAGACTACTGATAAGCTCAATATCAGAAGATAACACCAGGCCAGGCATCAACTATTGAACAGACAATCAATTGCTCATACATAAGTTCATATTGAAGCTAAAAAAAATGAAAGCATGTTCATGATAGCCAAAATACAAACTTGAGAATATGCCACCTGAATTTGAAAATATCTCAAGAACAGCTTTGATGCAATGAACAATAATAACAAAAGGCATGGTGGGCTCTGGGATGACATCAAAAATATCACACATGATGTAGTAGTTACACAATTTCCTGTCAACTTGATAAAAGAATGGAGTGATGGAGTCTAGCCTGTCAATCAGGTCACAACCTGATGATCCCTCTTTGTGGGCACGTCCTTCTCATAGGATCCTGGGAATTCTTTCTTGATTCTGCCGTCAGAAGAGGCGGGCCTCTCTCTCTCTTTCTGTCTGCTTTGACATTCCTGTTGATAAGCCACATGGAGCCATGCTGATGGCGGCCAGTGCTGAGATGCTTCTACTGTCACTGGATTCACAAGACATTTTACCTACTGGTCTATGATCATCCTGCCTTCAGTATAATTGCATGTGTTGTGTGAATCTGAAGAGCAATTCATGGACTAGTGCTGGATTTATGGGCTAATATCAGACTTATGTACTTGATCTGGACTGAACTGGGATGATTGTCAATATACAATTGCTCTTTGATATAAAACTCTTTCTTAAACATATATGAGTGTCTCTAGATTTGCTTCTCTAGTCTACCAGACTAACACATCTGAAGAAAGCAAAAGGTCAAGTAAATGATAGGGAAGATGAAAAATATCAACAATGATTTCAGAAGAGACTCAATCTTAGAGTAGCTAAGGCAAATGCAATAAATGATGAAGTTAAAGAGCTGTAGAGACATTTTCAAAGAAAAGCTTGAAAAGACTAAATAAAATAATGAAACATGCAAAGGCTTAGAGTTGTAAAATCAAAAAAGGACTGAGGTAGTTAGTTTATTGTACCAACCTGGCCGATAATCACATGTGGGATTAATTGAAGAGCGGCGAGATAAGTGGATTGGCGATCCTTGCCTTTCTTGTCTCCTGCTCTTTGATCATCGGACCAGTGTGCGGCTCCCTTGCTTGTTCTGTGCCTCAGTTTACAAGCTACACTACCTGTGGGACACCTAACCTTTGGACTGTGTCACTGTAATTTGAGGTTCCTTCAAGACCTACTTTGCCACACCATTGGAATTTACATTTCTTGAGCTTGGGACTGTCAGACCCTGTCATCTGGCTGACCATTGGTGACCTGCCTTACTGTTTGCTGCCTGTGCCCAGTTAGCCTGAATTGCTCTACAGAGGACTACCCGGTGGCCCTCAAGACTTGAAGGACTGCCAGTGTCTCACAACTGTCTCACAGGTGTGAGTTGCACTGAGCCATTTGTACTGCTTTATAATTTAATTAACTGTTTATTTCTTATGCTATCTATCTATCTGTATATATATATATATATAATTATTAGCATTCTGGTTTTGTTTCTCTAGAGAACCCTGTCTAACACAAGGACAAACACAGTATATCTTAAATTAAAAATTAAAGAAAAAATTCATCATGATTGCTGGCAGATCAATTTATCACAGTTGCAAGTGGGATGACGGAAGTGAGAAAGGGCCTATGATTGGGACAGCCAAACCAAACTCATTGCCATCAAGTTGATGCTGACTCATATGTAGCAATATTATTGAACAATTCAAGAAGCATCAAATGATAATGGATAGAGTCATGTATGATACTCAAGGAAGAAGTACAAGTTGTATTGAAAACATTAGCCAAAACAACGCTCTAGAAATTTGTGGAATACTAAATGATATGTTTCAATAATCTGATGATGAACTAGATGCACTCATTCATCAAGGAAATTTGGAATACAGTTACTTGGCCAACTGACTAGAAAATATGCATATTTGTACTCATTCCAAAGAAAGGTACCTAATGGAATTTTTATTTTATAAAGCAATATCATTAATGTCATATGCAAGTAAAATTTTGCTGAAGATCCTCCAATAATAGTTGCAGTGGTACATTGACAGGGTTCAATCTAGATTCAGAAAAGAACATGGAACATGGGTTATCATTATTGATGTTAGATCGAACTTGACTTATAAGCAAAGAATGTGAGAAAAAGGTTTATTTGTGTTTTATTGATTATTCAAAGCCATTTGACTGCACCAAAAAAAACTATGGATAACCTTGAGAAAAATAGTACTTCCAGAATACTTCATTGTGCTCACATGTAACCTGTACATGGATTGTGAGAGAGGTGTGTGAACAGAATAAAGGAGTACTACATGGTTTAAAACCAGGAAAAGTGTTATTCAGGGTTGTGTTCTTTCACCATATTTATTGAATCTTTTTGCTGCAAAAAAGATTAACGATGTTGGATTATATGAAGAAGAATGTGGCATCAGAATTTCAGGAAGACTTATTAACAACATGCAATGTAAAAATGACACAATTTTGCTTGCTGAAAGTTAAAAAGATTTGAAACACTTGCTGATAAAGGTCAAGGGTTGTAGCCTTCTGTATAGATTATGACTCAATGTAAAGTATACAAAAATCCTCACAACTGACCATCATGATAATTGTAGAATAAAGATTGAAGTTGTTAAGTATTTCATCTTGCTTGGATCCACAATCAATGCTCATGGAAGTAGCAGTGAAGAGATCAAAAGACATATTGAATTAGGTAAATATGCTGCACAAGACATTTTTAAAGTGTTGAACAGTAAGGTAAAACTGACCGAAGCCATGTTTTTTTTTCCATAACCATGTATGCATGTGAAAATTGGACACTGAGTAAGGACGCCTGAAGGAAAATGGATGCCTTTGAACTATGGTGTTAGTGAAGAATATTAAAAGTAACATAGACTTCCAAAGAACAGATCTGTTTTGGAAGAAATACAGCCAGAATGCACCTTAGAGGCAAGAATTGAGAGACTTCATTTCATATATTTTGGATATGTCATCCAGGGAGACTGGTTCTTGATGGAGTATAACTTAGTATACGAAATGCTTTATTGCAGGAGAAGTGTTATATGAATGAATAAAGAATTAACTAACTCAATACAGAAGTACATAGATAAAGGAAGCCATGGCCAATTGATATATCTGCCTGTCCTTAATACAATCTTTCAGTCTCTACCTCATTTTTTAAATCTAAGAATGAGCAAGTTTCGATGAGTTATGCCTGTTTTACAAGGGTTGTTAGAATTAACAAGAATTTCTAATGTTACAGAGTTATTTAATTGGTTTGATAATATGAAATGTGAATAGATTATTAGGAATACCTGAGAATTGGAGGGAAGTGAGAAGGAAGCCCAGGAGACTGAAGGAACCATGCACAGTTACTCTTATAATGAAAAATGGTCATTTGAACACATTTTGTGCTTTTAGTTAGCAGTTTGCTAATGTTAAGGTTTAAATAACTAGGGAACCCCGTGGGAAATTAGCATTTCACTAATACAAAGTACAAATCGCCAGATTGAGATAGGATTGCTACATCATGGGCTAAAGGGATGAAGAACACAAAAACAGCAATGTTCATTAAAAGAAAAATAAATAAATGGGATCCTATGCCTAAGTATGGGGAGTCAATCAAATGTTTGGTGTTACTTCTTTTTATACCTAGGCAAGAAATTGGACAAAAACGTTGATTAACTTATTATAAAATGGCATTTTATCTACCAATTTACTGTATTTAGGCACAATTACATTCTTTCTGAAATTGGTAGTAACCTAAGGGAGTATTTAGAGGATTAATGATTCTCCTTCCTTTTACAGTTAAAACAATTCACATTTTTCTAAAGAAAAGTCTAAGAATAAATGCATTCAGAAAAATATAACTATCTACAAAGTTAATATCACCATTGCCATCGAGTCGATTTTGACTCCTGGCGACCCTATAAGACAGGAAACAGCCTTTGTGGGATTCCAAGTCTAAAATTCATTATGAGAGTGGGAAACCTTTCATTTCTCCCACAGAGTGGCTCTTCGTTTTGAACTTATGGTTAGCAGACCAGTGGGAAACCACTTTACCACCAGAGTTCTCATGGATTTTTTAAAAGTATTTTTTAAAATTTATTTTAAAATAAAAAGTAAAGAAAAACTCAGGTTATTAGTATCATACATCAGTGGTTTCCAGCATTTAAAAAAATATTTTTTTAAATTATTATTTTTCTTTTTTTAATTAAATACTTTTATTGGGGGCTTATACATCTCTTATCACAACCCATACATTCTTCCATTGTGTCAAGCACATTTTACATATATTGCCATCCTCATTTTGAAAGCATTAAAATTATTTTTAAAAAATTATTTTAAAATAAAAGGTAAAGAACAAACTCGGGTTATCATTAGTATCCTACATCAATGGTATCTAGCAAATAATATTATTGGTGTATGGATCATCTCTCTTCTCAAAATACAGAGGATTTTATATATTTTTTTACTTTCAATTTTGCATCTTTAAACCATCTTTTTCACTAAACTTAAAGACTACTCAACATCGTCTGTATTCATCTGTTGGTGTGTGCATTCACTCCCCAGATATCTGCTATTCATCTTACATGTGCTGGAATCTGTATAAAATATCATGGATACAGAATGCATAAACTCTTTGAAAATCTTACCCTAATTTTCTTTTTTCTTTTTTTTTATTTCCTCCAAATTTGCTTTATGTAATTGGGTGGATATAAATTAATCAACAGAAACATAAGCAAGATACATGTAACAATTTGACAGAACCTGATTATCTCATTTCTTTACACTTTTCTCAAATTCATCTTTAAATATTTCCAACAAAGAGCTCATATGGGAATTCCCCAACATAAGAATACTACAGCCAAATGGCAAATCTTTTAAAAGTACTTTTGACATGTACTTTTAATTGCCCATCATTTGATTAGGAAGAAACTTCAAGATATTTGGGTTTTGTGTGTAGAAAACTGTTAAGATTCAATTACTAACCCAATATAAAATAATAAACACTTCTGATTTCTTTGTTGTGTTAAGCCTGCTTCCCCTTTTGCAAATGAATGACTTTTTAGCTGTGGTATCACAGAGCTGAACAAACAAGTCACCTTTGAATACATAAGGGAAAATAAACACATGCTAACTGGATGAAACATTATTACATCTTTTACTAGACCACCTCTACCAAAAACACTTCAGAAAAGTAGAGATTCATAGTGCCCTTACATTAACTGCAAGAAAAAGACAAAGGAGAAATTCCTTCTTTTCTGAGATCACAACTATGAAGTCATGTTAGGTTATACAAACTCTGCATTTGTGTGCAAAACATGAAATAATTAATCTTAATTCTCCCTACTTAACTGACTTGTCAGTCAGTTAACAGAGCTTACCAAATAGCTCTCAAAGAAACAGAAACTGAGATGTGTTTTCTGTAACTTCAATAACCTCAGCACTACAGTAATGAGATGCAGTATCCTTTTGCTATAGTTACACACAACCTTGAGAAGAGGGGTCCAGGGGAGAAAACAAATCAGAATTGTTACAACTGAGGAATTTTTTGCTCGCTCCAAGTTTCACCATGATGCCTTTTTAAAAAAAATTTAGTCATGGTGGCACAATTAGTGCAATAAATCAGGTATCTTAATAGTTAAAATTTACTGACTTAATTGTCACCATAGTAACAACCAAAATAATTCAGGAAAACACACAGTGTATTACACCCACTTGACTAGTGTTGGTTACTTGACACATCAACTCATTCTTTATAGGAAAGGGATAGCGCATCTCAGTTTGCTTACAAGCTAGGAGATCACTTTAAATTCTGCATTTCCTAACTGCAAACAGAATATAGCACTTTAAGCAGGTTATAAATAAACTGGTTTTCAAGCATAGAGCCAGCCCCAACGATAATAATACACTATTTTAAAAGACCTAAGGCAACGGATTCCATTTCCAATGGAAAAAAAACAAACCTGTGCAAACAAGCTTAAAACTACTTTTTTTGTGTGCCAGTGTTGTAACATGTAGCTTTTAATAAAACCTTGACCCATATGCCAGCAACTTCAGAAAAGAATTTGGGTAGGAAAAAGGGGGAAGAAAGTTCATTTAGGAAAAATAACCACTATCTTTTTCCTAATAAAATCTTTCAACACACACAATTAAACATCTACAGCTGCTGTAACACGTCACACAATTCCTATGTATTGGAGCAACAACAGGATCTAAATACAATTATATTTTTTAAACACTGGGTCAAGGCTTTACATAAAAATACCGTCCTACTTTCCCCCTAAGTTTCTAAAATATCACGTACTTTCCCCAATATCTGCAGCCATTCAGGAATTTTTAAAGGGCATTTTTGTGCATGATCTTAATTCCTAATCCCTGGCTCTTTGGGCTCAGTGACAAAAGATCAAAACCACCAGAAATGATGGTTCACTTGAAGTGTCAGATGAGAGACCCTGGCTCAATTAGTCTCATAGGACGAAAGCAGTGCTGCATCAACTGGCTCCATGCAGAAGGGGCACATGAAGGAGCTCATCAACCAGTCATCTATACAGTCCAGGTGATAGATGTGCATGCACGGCAGAAATCGAATTGTGTCCCCATAAACAAAGTTCATCATACAGATCACACACTCCCAGATCTTTTTTTCTGATCCATCTCTTCCAGGGTCATAAACACCTTTCGGCAGATGCTGTATAAGGCCTATTCTTTGAACTATCCTAATTTGTTCCTCTTCTGTTAGTTGGGTTGCTAGCCGAGTCTGGCTAGGTGTAGGATGATAGACTGGAACTGGAACTTGTTCCTGATATGGCGGCGGCGGCTCCTGATCCGGCTCCGTGCCCTCACCAAAGCTAGCCCGGTCTGACTGAGACTCTTGAAGCAGGGAGATGTCATCCGAGGTGGGTGATTTGAGGCAGTTCCCATCTTCCGGGGCTAGGGCATGGGATCTGACGCAGGCGCTGCTCCGCTCCAGTCCCCTGCTCATGCCACGCCGAGGACGCCGCTCGGCCCTGACACGCTCCGCACCCCCTAATTTTCATAAGATACACTCAAATTCCATTTCCTTCAGAAATTCTCCTGAATTTACTTTATAGGAATTTTTTGTACCAAACGGTCATGTCAATTCCATGTTGTATTTTGTTTCTATTTGGGAAAATGGAAGGAGCCATTTCATTGTGTGTGTTGCATTATCATTTGTACTGCCTGTAGCACCCACCACACTAAATTGATTAATAGATACTGAAAGACATACTTGTTAGTATAATTAAGGAATCTAAGAAATAATGAGAATTTGAATAAAGTTAAGAACTAACCCACTCAGGGGGAGAGTATTGGCTGTGTCTCCAAAGGACTGTAACGTGCTTACAGACCCCACCATGACACGACAAACCAGGAGGGCAACATAATGCGTGGAGGAACCCACAAAGAGACTGGACCATACGCCGGCCCTAACCAGAATTAGCTCGACCCCCACCATGGAAGGGAGTACCACAGAAAATGAAAATAGATCGTCTGGTGTGGGAAAGGAACTGACCTACCACACCACACCCAGAAGGAAGCTGAAGCAAAGGAAGGAGGAGGAATGGCGCGGAGCACACCTGAGCCCACCAAGCTCAGAGGACAATAGCCCGGCTCAGAGACCCCCAATGTACAGAGAGGACCATATTGCCAGCACCATGGCGAGATGCGACATCCTGCACTGACCCATGGCCCTACTCGGGACAGCACCTGAGACACAGTGTGGTATGTGGGACTGAGTTGACCACACCACACTGAAGAAAAATGCTGGCGGTGTGCAAAGGAGCGGCAGGGGAAGCAGAGCAAGGAGGTCCCGAGGGAGTATAAAGGATGGACTTCGGGCCAGGATGTGGCACCCCATCAGACTCGTCTGGAAAACACTCCTAAAGGTCAACAAACAGACCTTGAACTACTAAGGCTTTTTTTTTTCCTTTTTTCTGTCTTTATGTTTTGCTTTGTTTTTCTTTTTTCTCTTCTTTTAAGTTTTGCATGTCAGTGGATTTGTTTGTTCGTTCGCTTGTCAGTGTTGCTGCCGTCGTCGTCACCATGTTCTTATGTGCCACTTTGATGCTGTCAAAGCCATCCCCAATTTTATGCACATATTAATATATCTGCATGTCCACCTAGATAAGAGAGGCTGGACAAACAATGTGAGAAGAAAATAATGGGACCAACGGTCCCAGAGAGTGTGGAAGGTAGGGGAAGGGAGGAGGTGTTGGCCAAACCAGGGACAAGGGAACAACCAGTGGTACAAAATCAGTGACAGGGAGGGGGTGGGAGGACTGGTAGGGAGTGAGCATGGGCAAGGTAACTGAGAGGAATTACTGAAACCAGAATGAAGCCTGAACATGATAGTGGGACAGGAGGAAAGCGAAAGGAAATAAAGGAAAGGAGTAGGAGGCAAAGGGCATACATAGAAGCCTAAATACAGACATATACATATGTAAATATATTTATGATTATGGGGGAAATAGACCTATGTGCATATATTTATTGGTTTAGTAGTAGGGTAGCAGGTGGACATTGGGCCTCCTCACGCACATTCCTTTAATACAAGAGCACCTTGCTCAGCTAAATGGTCATTTCATGATACCCGCCTTCCTGACATGGTCGCTGAAGACAGACATGTGCATAAGCAAATGTGGTGAAGAAAGCTGATGGTACCTGGCTATCAAAAGATACAGTGTCTGGAGTCTTAAAGGCTTGAAGGCAAACAAGCGGCCATCTATCTTAGAAGCAAAAAAGCCCACAGCGAAGAAGCACACAAGCCTGTGTGAACACAAGGTGTTGTAGGGATCAGGTGGCAGACACCAAAGAACAAAAGCCATCATTGTGTGAGCACCTTCCCCACATAAACGATGAAGACGAATGTGTGCAGAAGCAAGTGTTGTGAAGAAGGCTGATGGTGCCCGGCTACCGAGAAATATAGCATCTGGGGTCTTAAAGGCTTGAAAGTAAACAAGTGGCCATCTAGCCCAGAAGCAACAAAGCCCACATGGAAGCAGCACACCAACATGTGTGATCATGAAGGGCCAAGGGGACCAGGTTTCAAGCACCAAAGGTGGGGGGGAAATCATATCATCGTGAATGGGGGGAGCGCGTGATGGGGACTCAATGTCCATCTGTAGACAACTAGACATCCCTTGTAGAGGGGTAGTGGATGGGGGTAGGAGATGAGTCACTCAGTGTTCAGTGTAGCAATAATGAAACTCACAACCTTCCTGTAGTTCTTAAACACTTCCTCCCCCCAACTACCATGATCCCAATTCTACCTTGCAAACCTGGTTAGATCAGAGGATGCACAGTGGTAAAGATGGGAACTGGAAGCACAGGGAATCGAGGACAGATGAACCCCTCAGGAAGAGCGATGAGAGTGGTGATTCCTAGAGGGAGGGGCATGGGTAGAAAGGGGGAACCGATCACAAGGATCTACATATAACCTCCTCTCTGGGGGATGGGCAACAGAAGGGTGGGTGAAGGGAGACACCAGGCAGTGTAAGATAAGGTAAAATAATAATTTATAAATTATTAAGGGTTCATGAGGGAGGGAGCAGTGGAGAGGGAGGGGGAGGGGAAAAAAGGAAAATGAGGAGCTGATTCCAGGAACCCAAGCAGAAAGCAAATTTTGAGAATGATGAGGGCAACAAATATATAAGCGTGCTTTACACAATTGATGTATGTATGGATTGTGATAAGAGTTGTATGAGCCCCAGTAAAATGATTTAAAAAAAAGAATGAAATCTTACTTGTTATATTGTAGCCTACATTTCTGGAAAGTTCTGCACTTCTCAGAGGTACATACTTTATAAATTGGTCATTGCAACTCCTTTTATTATGTTAGGGTTGTTGTTTATATTGTTAGGTGCCTTCCAGTCAGTTCCAAATAATAATAACCAAATGAAACACTACCCAGACCTACACTACCCTCATAATTGCTGTTATGCTTGAATCAATGATTGGAGCCATTTTGTCACTCTATCTCATTGAGGAGCTTACTCTTTATGGATGGGCCTCTTAAAGCAAGAGAGTCAAACCAAAGTCCAACAACCACCAGTTTCATAACCTTGGGATAGCACTCATCTGCTTCTTCTAATGACCTTTTGCTTTCTTCATGTAAGTACTTTTTTAAAAATTATTTTATTGGGGGCTCAAACAATTCTTATCACAATCCATACATACATCCATTGAGTCAAGTACATATGTACATTTGTTATCCTCATCATTCTCAAAAACCTTTGCTTTCTACTTTAGCCC
>NW_022103940.1:1224083-1260290 GCF_000313985.2 Echinops telfairi | reverse complement strand
ATTGGTTCCCCCTTTCTACCCCACATTCCCTTCACCCTCCAGGCCTCGCCTCACTCACCACTGGTCCTGAAGGAGTCATCTGTCCTGGGTTCTCTGTGTTTCCAGTTGCTATCTGTACCAATGTACATCCTCTGGTCTAGCCAGACTTGTAAGGCATAATTGGAATCATGATAGTGAGGGGGAGGAAGCATTTAAGAACTAGAGGAAAATTATATGTTTCATCATTGCTGCCCTGCACCCTGATTGGCTCGTCTCCTCCCCACAACCCTTCAGCTAGGGGGTGTCCAGTTGCCTACTGATGGGCTTTGAAGTTCTTGATGTCATCCCACAGTATATCAGGTCTGTCGATTTGTTCAATGTAGCAATTCTTTTCTTGGGATGTTCTCTAAATTTGGATGGGAAATACCCAAGATCATATTTTGGCTCCCAGTATATTATTTTAATTTTTTCAGCTTCAGCCTGAACTTATATATGAGCACTTGAGGTCTATTAAATAGTCAGCACTTAGTCTCAATTTAGCTGCTGATATTGAGCTTCCCCATCATCTCAATGTCTCCCATAGATGTAGTCAATATGACTTCTGTGTATTCCATCAGAAGGAGGCTATGCAAATAATCACCATTTGTGTTAATGAAAACTATTGCAAAGAGTAAGTTATTGATCTTGCAAAATTCTATAATGCAATCTCTAGCTTCATTTCTTTTTTTTAATCATTTTATTTGGGACTCATACAACTCTTATCACAATCCATACATCCATATATTGTGTCAAGCACATTTGTACATTTGCTGCCATCATCATTCTCAAGACATTTGCTTTCTACTTGAGTCCTTGGCTTCAGCTCCTCATTTCCCCCACTCCCCACTACCTCGCAAACCCTTGATAATTTATAAACTATTATTATTTTTCATGTCTTACACTGGCCGATGTCTCCCTTCACCCACTTTTCTGTTGTCCTTCCACCAGGAGGGGGTTATGTATAACTCATTTTGATCGGTTCTCCCTTTCTCCCCCACCTTTCCCTTACCCTCTCTACTCTCATTATTGTTCCTGAGAGGGCTATCTGTCCTATATTCCCTGTGTTTCCAGCTCTTGTCTGTACCAGTGTTCATCCTCTGGTCTAGCCGGATTTGTAAGGTAGAATTGGGATCATGATAGTTGGGCGGGGGAAGCATTAAAAAACTAGGGGAAAGTTGTATGTTTCATCGGTGCCAAACTGCACCCTGACTGGCTTGTCTCCTCCCCACCATCCTTCTGTAAGGGGGTGGGCTTTGTGTCTCCACTCCACACTCCCCCTCATTCACAATGATGTGATTTTTTGTTCTTTGATGCCTGATACATAATCCTATCGACACCTCGTGATCACACAGGCTAGTGTGCTTCTTCCATGTGGGTTTTGTTGCTTCTCAGTTAGATGGCCGCTTGTTTATCTGCAAGCCTTTGAGACCCCAAATGCTATATCTTTTGAAAGCCAGACACCATCAACTTTCTTCACCACATTTGCTTATGCACTCATTTTGTCTTCAGTGATCACGCAGGGATGGTGAACATCAGGGAATGCCAGGTTAATAGAACAAAGTGTTCATGCATTTATGGAGTACTTGAGTAGAGGCCCAGTGTCCATCTGCTACCTTAATACTAACCCTGTAAATATATGCACATAGATATATTTCCCCAGCATCATATATAAGTATATTTATATATGTACATGCCTGTATTTAGGCCTCTATAAATGTCCTTTGCCTCCTAGTTCATTCCTCTATTTCCTTTTACTTTCCTCTTGTCCCACTGTCATGTTCAGCCTTCATTTGGGTTTCAGTAACCTCTCAGTTATATTGCCCTTGATCAAGCCCTACCAGGTCTCCTACACCCTTCTCACCATCGATTTTAGATCACTTGTTCCCTTGGTTCATTAACACCCACTTCCTTTCCCCCCACTTCCCCCTCTCCCATGGCCCCCCAAACCATTGGTCCTGTTGTTTTCTCCTACAGATTGTTTATCCTGCCTATTTTATCTAGGTTGACCTGCAGAGATAATATGCACAGGAAAACAGGACAGAGCAAAACATATCAACAAAAGAAAACAAAACAACAACTACAAAAACCAACGACCAAAAAAGCCTATAAATATTTCAAGGTCTGTTTGTTGACTTTAGAAGTGATTTCTAGTTGAGTGTGATGGGGTGCCATGCCCTGGCCCCAAAGTCTGTATTTGTGTTCCCTGGGGACTTCATTGCTCTGCTCCCCTTGCTGTTCTGTTGCACACCCTTAGTGTTTTGCCTCTGTGTGATGGGGTCAGATTGGGAGCAATTCCCACACTGTATCTCCAGTGTTGTCTTCTGTAGGGCTATGGGTCAGTGAGGTATGCCGTATCTTATAGTGGGGCCGACCATATGGTCCTCTCTGTTCATTGGTTGCTCTCAGCAGGGATATTGTCCTCAAGGCTTGGTGGCCCAGGATGTACTCCCCTCTCTCTTCCTCCCCCTTCATTTGTTCCTGTGTGCTCTGATCAGACATGTCCCTCTCCCTGAGCCCTCACTTCAGTGTTGTCTTCTGAAGTGAATTCTTCTGGAGGGAGGGTAGGCTATCCACATTGTTGGGATTGTGGCCAACTACTTAGCTTCAGTTCTTCACTAATTTTTAGGATATTGATTTTTATGCATTCCATTTCATTTTGACAACTTCCAATTTTCCAGTATTTATACTTTGTACAATCCATATTTCAATTATTAATGGCTGTTTGACATTTTGACAAGTGACCCGTTTTGACACGTGACCCATTAGCCAATGAAGGTCTTGAAACCTTTACTTCATTCTCATAATTATGGTCACTTCTAATATGAGGAGGCTATTCTAACATCATATTTTGAGTGACCTCTAACCTCAAGGACTCATATTCTGGCACTATGTCAAATAATGTTCTATGACTGTTATTAAGGTAAATAACTATTCTCTCAGAAGAAGTCAGTCTTTAGCTTTTCCATAGTTTATTCTTTTTTTCTCTTTTTTTCTTCACTTATGGTCTTTCTTTCTTTCAATTTTTATTGGCACTTAATCCATATATCATACAATTCAATAGTACAATAATATCAAGAAGAGTTGCACAAGCATTATCACAATACATTTTAGATCATTTTCTTCTTCCTTGTACTCGTTGTTAGTGTAGTTATTATTATTATTATTTTAATTGTGGCAAAAATATACGGAACAAGACATTCTCCAATTCAACAACTTCTACATGTATAATTCAGTGCCATTGATTACATTCTTCATGTCGTACAACCATTATTGATATTATGCCACACCGTTCCATGACCCTTAACAAAAAATAATTCTTAATCTGTATGCTCTGTAGAACCTAGTTCATCATAGCTTACCTTGCTGATATATGAAATACTCAATGGCATAGTTTCAAGCAGCACCCAAGCTACCACAGCACAACAAACTGACAGTGTAGTTAGTAGTTACCTTTAATATTAGGATGTAAACAAAATTCCTTATTTTGTGATATTGTAACTTTCTACCAGAATATTTACCTTTAATTGAAATTGGATAACATTTTTACTGAGAACTAATATAATTTTCATGAACTTAATTACTTTTCAACTTCTGTGAATAATTATATAAGCAGTTGTTAACATTTATTACAAAACATAAACCATTGCCTGAGCTTTACAAATACAAAAACATGAGCCCTATCAATATATAAAACTATATTCTTAATTTTTTCTAACTTTCTAAGTTAAATCATAAGTAATTATCAGTGCATGCTTGATAAATATTAATCTGCAGAAATTGATAAAACTATTCAATGTATTCAAGTTTGCATTAGTTGTTGGTTTATAAATTTGAAAACTTGTCAAATTACCTGGTCTCCCTGTATGCAGGGAGATGTGATGGCTATTAGCCTATCACTCACAATGTTGTACTTAAGGAATTAGCTTGAAATATTCTGTTTTATGATAAATGTGGTAACATTCCTCTTCAGGTTACTACACTGTAAGATGCAAAATGGCCAATACCAGATCATTTTACTCATGCCTATTAAATCACTCTTTATGTCTTTCTTTTCCTTTTTGAAAACTTTCAATTTTTCTAGATTTATGTTCATTCTTTGTACATTCTATGATATGATTATTAATATTTTCAGCTTTTTCTTATCATTTTGGATTGTGACACGTCAGCATATGAAGACCTAAAACTCCATTCTTTTTTTTTTCTAAAACTCCATTCTTGTCATCAAAGTTCAATCTAATTTGAGGAGTCAGATCTTCTCTTGTCATATTTTGAGTGTCTTCCAAACAGAGGGTCTCATCTTCCAACACTATATTTAATCATGTTCAGTTGTTATTAAGAAGATGTTCACTGTCCACTTTTTCTACAAATAGATCATCAAGTCCTTCTTCCTAGTTTGACTTTGTCTGGAAGTTCAGCTGAAACTTATCTATCATGTGTTATCTTGCTAATACTTGAAATACTGGTAGCATTGTCTCCAGCACCACAGAATCACACAATAGTAGACACTGTAGTACCATAAACTGTTTTTAATTGTTTTAAGGCTTGATTTGTGCCCTAGTGTATAATCAATTGTGCAGAATATTCCATGTGCACTTGAAAAGAATGTGAATTGTTGTTAAGTGGAGTGTTTTCTATATATCTAGGAGGTCAAGTTGATTAACTGTGTTGTTTTGTTCTTATTGAGTTTCTTTCCAGTTGTTCTGTCTTTCATTGAGAGTGGTATGCTGAAACCCTCCAGTATTATTGTAGTATTGCCTATTTTTTCTGCTCTACTATATAAGAATTTGATTAATGTATTTTGAGGGAGCTCGAGGGATGTAGTGTATATGTATTAAAATGCTAGCCACAAGGTCAACAGTTTGAAGCTACTAGCTGTTCCACGGGAGAAAGACAAGATTTTCTACACCTGTACAGATTTACTATCTCTGAAACCTACAGGGGCAATTCCATGATGCCCTATAGGGTTGCTATGAGTCAGAAATGACTCGATGGCATTGAGTTTGGTTTGGGTTTGGTTTTAATTGGTACATAGATATTTATTAGGGCTACAACTTCTTGTTCAATTATCCCTTTCATCATATGCAATACTGTTCTTTTTATCTCAGGATGGATTTTGCCTTGAAATCAATTTTATTAGATATTAATTTACCACTTCTTATTTTTAAAAGTTACCATTAGCTTGATTTTTTTCTATCTCTATTTTTAATCTTTTTTGTCTTTTTATCCAAGGTATGTTTCTTGTAAGAAGTATATTAATGGGTCCTGTTTTTTATCCAGTGTGCTACTCTTTGCCTTTGGACTGGTGCATTTAATGCATTTATGTTCAAGTTCCAAGATCGGCATCTTACTTCTGTGGTTATCAGGGGTTGGGGGGATTAGGACTAGTCCTCTCCACTTTGGTGTGGCTAGCTGTTCATTAATACAAAAGATATAGAAGGACATGGGGATAAAACAACAATGACAAAAGTCATGCCCTGTTGCTGTTTTTTTGCCTCATGCCACCTTTTAGGGGCACTGGGTTTAGCCCAGTTACTTCTCTGTTCACCTGAAGGGTGCGGGGAGCCAGTGAGTGAGCATCATTCTTTTGTCGGTTCTCTTCTGTGGGAGAAGTTATTCTATATTCAGCTTTGTAGTAGTTACATAATTTCATGTCAACTTTATTTACAAAAGAGTTGGGGTGGAGTATAGCTTGTCAAGTAGGTCACAGCTCAATGGTACCTCCTTATGGGCGTGGCCTTCTCATAAGGAGGGTCCTGGGAACCTCTCCTCTCTCTCTGCTTCACCTTCTTGCTGGTGAGCCACTCTGGAATCTTCCATGCCTCTGGAGATGCGGCCACAGCCATTGGATGCACACAAATCTCCCCCGACCAGTCTGTGATCTTCCAGCATGCTACATCATTGAATGTGGCTGCATGAGTCTGAAGACGGATTTATGAAGTAGTATCAGACTTACGGACTTGAATTGGCCTTGATTTTGATATTTGCTTGATATATAATTACTTCTTGATATAAAACTCTCTCTTACACATATATGAATGTCACTGGATTTGTTTCTCTGGTCAATATAGCCTAACACAATTTCCTTTCACCAAAAAGAAGACAATTTGCTTGATAATTGTATGTGTTGACTCTGTCCCTTGATTCCCCTAAAACAGTGGTTCTCAACCTTCCTAATGTCACGACCCTTTAATACAGTTCCTCATGTGGTGGTGACCCCCAACCATAAAATTATTTTTGTTGCTACTTAATAACTGTAATTTAATTTTGCTACTGTTATGAATCGTAATGTAAATATCTGACACGAACATGTATTTTTATGTTTACAAATTGAATATAATTAAATCATAGTTATTAAACAATATGTAATTCTATATTGTGAAATATTTATTTCTAATTACAAATAAATGAAATTTTGTCTTGAAGCATGGTGTAGCATGCTTACATATAACAACAGTAAACTACATTGCTACATTTTGCAACAGTATATGCAAAAAGCCAAAGTCAATGCAAAGGTTGAGATAGCTTCTTTCTCACCAGATCAGAAATTCTCAGAACAGTCTTTGCAAGAGCATAACGAA
Organism: Echinops telfairi; assembly: GCF_000313985.2. Classification (NCBI taxonomy): domain Eukaryota; kingdom Metazoa; phylum Chordata; class Mammalia; order Afrosoricida; family Tenrecidae; genus Echinops; species Echinops telfairi. Next base: position 1,253,694 of record NW_022103940.1, on the reverse strand, counting down.
TATCCTCTTCCACAAGTCTACTTCTGCATTTAGACTTGATAACCAACAAGCTGGAAAAATCTGTTTCACAAAGATATGTTGTTGGAAATGGAAGACGAAGGCACAACACGATCTCAGACACAAGAGGATATAAGTGCAAACAATGGATCCAGAATTTAGTAACTGGCACTGTAGAGAAATCAGTTCTCGCTGCATCAGTGTTAATAAGTTCAATGAACTCCTCTTGTGCTATATCAGGAACATCTTCAACTTTGACTGTGAATGTCAAATGGGGTATCAGGTATATTTGGAAAATATGATGAAATTTCATCTGCAAGCATGTGTAAGTTTTCTTTCACAGAAATTATCATAGTAATCCTTTTGTCTGGTTCAAAGTCATGTTATTCAAAAAAAGCAGATAAGTTAGGCAGCATGCAAATTTTATTTCCATCCAATTTATTATTATTTTTTGTGTGCTAAAGCTGAAGTTTCATTTGGAATGATTGGCTCTTTTCAGACAAATCAAGGCATGTTGCATTTGGTCCTTGCATTGATAAATTTAGCTCATTCAAGATGGCAAAGATGTCAACCAAGTAAGCTTTTTTTTTTAGCTCAATTTTATCACTCAAAAGTGTTTCGAACTGGGGTCTTGCTTTCTGATTAAAAAATGTTTTGAGTTCAGCATGAACCTCAAAAACATATTTTAAGATGTTTCCTCTTGCAACCATCTCACTTCAGTGTGAAATAGCAGAGAATTGTTTGGCACATCCAACTCTGCACAGTTGCGAAAATAGTCGACTATTTAAAGTGCTCCCCTTTACAAAATTGACAGAACTTATGACGATTTTAATTATTTCTTGTAACTCTTGTGGCAGCATCTTTGTTGCTAACATTTGCCAATGAATCATACAGTGAGTTCCGATGACTTTTGGTGACTCATTCAGTACCAAAGTTTGAGATTCAGATCGACATTCTAGCATAGCTGGAGCACCATCTGTGCAAACAGCACAAACCTTTTCCAAAGAGATCTTATGCTCTTTCAGAAATGAACCAATTGTGTCAAATACATCACATGCAGTAGTTGTCGTTTCATTAGGTTTGCAAAAAAGAAACTCATCTTTAAAGTCTCCATCATTAGTATACCTTACAAAAACCAGTAACTGTGAACAGTTTGCAACGTCTGTAGAGTCATCAAACTGGTTGCTAAATATTGGAAGTGCAGCATATTTAATTTCCTGGATTACCTTATCAGGAATATCAGCAGACATATAATCTATTCTTCTGTGAACAGTGTCGTTAAATGAGGAAATGGCTCAAATTTTGTATAAATTCTTCTTGGATTATAACTCAAACAATGTCGTTGGCCTCTGGCAACAGTAAATCCTCAGCAATGGTGTGAGGTTTTATAGCTCTAGCGATTCTGAGTACCACTAAATATGAAGCTTCAAAGACTGCTACATTTTGTTTGTGGTACTTGCCACCAGTGTCAAGTCTGGCTTTCCTGAGTCCATCAGCTTTGCTTCTAAAACAGTTGGTATCCTTGCCGGCAAATCTCGGATGCTTGCTATCAAAATGGCTTTTTAGTTTGTTCGGCTTCATAGAGTTGGCTGATAGAACTTCACAATAAAAAACACATTGCTCTTTCTCAATTCCTGCTGTAATTATTGAGGAAAAACCATACTGTAAAAAATCCTCACTATATTTTCTTTTCTTAACGTTCTTTTCTACATAATCCATTGTCACAGGATGGTTTGCTAATGAAAACAATATATAACGATATCTTCAATAATACAAACGATGATACATGGCATAGTTCAGTCAATACAGTCCATTAAAGTTTCCTTTGATTTACCATTCTCTATGTTGTGTTTTTTTTAAACATACCTGTTGCTATCACAAGGGGGCAATATTCACATTAACCACAGCTGAATATAAAAAAGATTAAGTTCCCATGGTAGAGATATATATACATTTTTTGCAGTACTTGATGATGTTACAGTACATGATTTTACATTTACCCAGTAATTAAATTCATGAAGTGTCATTTTACCTCTAATACTGCTGCTTTCAACACAGCAGCTGCCTTCTACACAGTAGCTGCTCTCTACAAAGGAGCTGCTCTCTACACATGTGTGACTGGTCCGCATAAGCACATTATGGCACCAACTCTGTCACATACACCTGTATTTGTATGGGGTGTATGTGACAGGGTTGGTGTGATGATTTCATCACGCCGGGTACTCTTTTGTGGGCATATCTGAATGTGGACGAACCTGCCTGGAGAAGAAGAAAGGAGCGGTGTCTTGGTTCCTAAGATCATAGGAAACATGTATGTTCCTATGGTCTTAGGCAACTCCCGTGAAAGGGTAGTTCGACCCCCAAAGGGGCCGTGACCCACAGATTGAGAACTGTTGCCCTAAGATGAGTTCAACTCACTCAACTACCCTTTCCTCAAAGGTCCATGCCTCTGCTTTCCTCCTCTGTGTGCATTTTCTTAGCATTTGTTCTTGAGGATATAAGAATAATGTGTCTAAGCTGCCATCGGTAACCAAGAGTCCAAATGTACCTTTTCTGAGAGTGAAGAAAGTCATGATTTTGACCAAAAATTAGCTACTTTTAAATTGAGACTAGAAAAAAACATTCGGTTGTCATGCTGTATCATGGAAGAATGTTATCACTTCCTTAAGATTATCAGTGCTGATAAAGCATCACTTATAATAAATAATTGATAGCATAAACTTCTATATAATATTGCTTCTCATCCCTTAGTCCTTACATTAGAGTTGAATTTTGCACTTTGACCTGCCTTGGAGAAGTCTCAACCCTCAAGGAGTTCTCAATGGAACTGTTTGTGTAGGCCCCAAATTATAGATTTATTCATATTTTCAGTTTAATTCATACCTATCATCTTAATTCTATTGCATAATTCATCACTATCTGCATCTGTAATTATGTTAATTCCTGCATAGGTCATCATTTGAGATTATGTCACTGTGATTGTGATAATTCATGCATAGGTCACCAATTGAGATTATGTCATCAATGCAAAATTCCTTTGCCTTTTTGGATATTTCCTCACCATCCAACCTCCTATCTATGTTCCTAAATACATCAAGTAAATATAGTCTCCTTTAATTGTTCTCCCTCCTCTTTTTCTTTCTCTCCTCCTTTCCCCTCCTCCTCCTCTTCCCTTTCCTCTTTTTCTTCCTTTCTTTCTCTCTCTTTCATCTCTTCAAAGTCATCCAAAATTTGACAGAATATGCCTTCAAACTATATTTAAAATTTGACTATTTGTCACCATTTCTACTTTTGTATTACTGATAAAAACCGCTATCATTTTATCACCTGCTTTATTTAAACAATCACCAAACTGGCTTCCTTTCCTCTACTCTTGTCTACCTACTGTTTATTTTGAATCTTCCTTTAAGCAATATCCCTTTAAACTGTGGCATTTGAACAGAAATTGAATAATTTTTTAAAAATTCAAGATTAATAAACTCATTCTTTGCTCAGAATTTTAAAATTTCTTCCCATCTCATTCAGAGGACATTTAAAGCCTACGATATCCTACGCATTCTGGTCCCTTGCTATGTCTCTAGTACTTGGCTGTATACCTTCTTCATTCACATGTTTCTCTTTAAAATTCACTGAATGCATCAGTTATACTCCAACTGCAGGTCCTTTAAATTGTCTGTTTCCTCTCTCTTGTGAATTTTCTTAGGTATCTAAATAGTTAACACCCTCAACTCTCAATTTTCAGCTCAAATGCCATCTGCTAATGGTATTAAAATTCAATGTTCTCTCATCCTCTTATCACAATCCATCCATCCATCCGTTGTGTCAAGCACATTTGTACATATGTTGCCATATCATTTTCAAAGCATTTTCTTTCTACTTGAGCCCTTGGTATCAGCTACTCATTTTTTCCCTCCCTTTTCCTCCCTCCCTCCCTCACGAACTCTTGATAATTTATAATTTACTATTATTTTTTCATGTCTTGTACTGTTTATTGTCTCCCTTTACCCACTTGCCTGCTGTCCATCCCCCTGGGGGCGGGTTATAGTAGGTCATTGTGATCAGTTCTCCTTTTCTCCCCACACCTTCACCTTATCCTCCTGGTATGCCTTCTCTCTCTATTGATCCAGAGGAGTTTATCTGTCCTGTATTCCCTGTGTTTCCAGCTCTTATCTGTACCCATGTACATGCTCTGGTCTAGCCAGATTTGTAAGGTAGAATTAGGGTCATGATAGTGGTGGTGGTGGTGGAGGAAGCGTTAAAAAAACAGAGGAAAGTTCTGTTTCATTGGTGCTGTACTGCACCCAGACTGGCCTGTGTTCTCCCCACTGTGTTCTCTGTAAGGGGATGTCCAATTGCTTACAAATTGGTTTTGGGCCTCCACTCCACCCCCCTCCCTTCACATTATTATTTTTTGCTCTGTGTCTTTCATGCCTGATAACTGATCCTATCGACACCACTTCATCACACAGGCAGGTGTGTTTCTTCCATGTGGGCTTTGTTGCTTCTCAGCTAGATGGCTGCTTGTTTATCTTCAAGCCTTTAAGACCCCAGATGCAATCTTTTGATAGTTGGCCACCATCAGCTTTCTTCAACACATTTGCTTATGCACCCGCTTTGGCTTCAGTGATAGTGTCAGGAAGGTGAGCATCTTAGAGCGCCAGATTATTAGAACAAAGTGTTCTTGTGTTAAGGGAGCACTTGAGGAGAGGCCCAATATCCATCAGCTTCCTTAATACTAAACCTATAAATATATGTACATAGATTTGTTTCCCCATCATCATGTATAAAAATATTTACATATGTACATGCCTGTATTTAGATCTCTATAAATGCCCGTTGCCTCCTCGTTCTTTCCTCTATTTCCTTTTACTTTCTTCTTGTCCCACTATCATGTTCAGCCTTCATTTGGGTTTCAGTAATTCCTCTCGGTTACATTACCCTTGATCAAGCCCTACCAGGTCTCCTACACCCTCATTACCACTGATTTTGGGTCACTTATTGTTCCCTTGTCCCTGGGTTTGTTAACGTCCTCTTCCTTTCCCCACCTCCCCCTCCCCCATGTCTCCCAGGAACGGTCGCACCATTGTTCTCTCTTCCGGCTTGTTTATCCCACCTATCCCATCCAGGTAGACATGCAGAGACAACAATGTGCACAAACACAAGACCGAGCAAAACAAAGCAACAATAGAAAATAAGACAATAGCTACAACATCAGCAAAAAGAAAAGTCTAAAAATACTTCAATGTCTATTTGTTGTCCTTTACGAGTGTTTTCCAGTGGAGTCTGATGGGGCACCATACCCTGGTCCCACAGTCTATTTTTGGTGTTCCCTGGGGACTTCATTGCTCTGTTCCCCTTGCTGCTCTGTTGCACACCCCCAGTGTGATGGGATCAGGGTGGGCACAATTCCTGGCATGTGTCTCCAGTGTTGTCCCCTGTGGTGCTATGGGTCAGTGAGGAACGTCATGTCTTGTGGTGGGGCTGGCCCCACGGTTTTCTCTGTGCATTGGCTGCCCTCAGCAGAAATATTGTCCTCAGGGCTTGGTGGGCCAGGATGTGCTTCACTCTTTTTTCCTCCCCCCTTGTTTGCTCCTGTGTGCTCTGATCAGACATATCCTTCAGTGCTGTCCTCTGAAATCAATTCTTGGTAATGGGGCAGGTCCCTCAAGCCTCTCTATTGTTTCCCTGCTTCACGCCAGTGAGTTGCGTTCTTATCTTGGAGCACCAGCTTGAAATCTGGTCCCTCTTTCCGTGTGGAGATACAAACAATACCCTCCCCAATCTCCACGGAGCTCCAAGCATGAGCTAACTATCTGTTCATCACCTTGGCCAAGCCTCTCGTCCTTTTAATTCTTATATTTTCTTTCTAAATGTCTCTCTCTTCACCTTTCATGTCACTCTGCTATTTCATGTCACTCTGATTTTATTCCTTTCAGTGTGCTCTATATACTATTTACTTTTAGTAGAAATTTTGAAACACACAAAAAGTTTTTAAAAAGTACAATGAACCACATGTAGACATCATCCAGCTTCAACAATCATCTGCACTCCACTATCATTGTTCATCTATTACATTTCCATTTTTCCTGGACAATTAAAAGCACATCCAAGGTAATTAAGCACTTCAAATCAATCAAACATTCAACCACAATACATTTTTATATTAAATCAGAAATGTTAATATTCTATTTATTTTATTGGTACAGATTTTCTTATTGCTGTTAACTTCTATTGAGGATCTGACTATATTGTATACATTGCAAACAAATTTGTTAGTTATCATTTAGAAAAAGAGGTTCTTTAAAGTACTTTTGTATAAACCATGTAGATGAGCTTTAGATACTACAACATAATTATGGCTTGTTTTAAAGTTAACACTTTTGTTCTAGCTAGGTAGTTTTTTTCTAAATAGTTTATTTCTGAATAATTGAAACTACAAATTAACTTAAAAGGACAATATTATAAATTTTTAATAGCAGCAACACACACATAAGGATCAGTAAAAAAATTTTATGACTGTCACTTTCAGTGTATGATTCCCTCCTATATTAAAAATATTCTCCTTGGCATGATTTACATGAAGACAGCATCCCAGATATACATTATAGAATGTATGAGTATAAGAAATGAAAAAAATATCCACTGATAAAATATGCTTTGGTTTTATTAAAACACTTTATCTCCACAGTCCCTATTTAATGAAACAAGTATTTGAGAACTTAAAAATATAGTGTACGGAGGCTGTGTCTAGAAGTTATTAATATCCTAAGAATAATTTTTAAATGAATGAAAAATAATAAACCTATATTCTATGAAGAAAATAAAACTATATTGTAAACACATTACTGGTTCAAATCTGTGGAACACCTTATGCACACAAAGACTCACACATAGATCAGATATAGTCACTAATTTCCTACGATGAAGACAAGAATATTATTTTGTGTTTTTATTATAATAAATATGAGAAAATATGCAATGAAGTTTAAGCTTTTCCATTAGGCACTAGATCAGGACCCTCCAAAAATATTGATGAGAACATTTGTTTTAATGATGATTTAGAAATAGTCTTCATCCATTTGCTGACTTTTACTTCAAACAATATACTGGGAAGAAAACTGCAAATTTGATTTTCTCTGGCTATTAGCATAATTTTAATTTCATTAGTCTCAAATTGAAAATTTTCTCAATTACGCCTGAGTATGTATGCGCATGTGTGCTTCTTGTATGTTAATTTTCAACTTCTATGTTCAACTGAATGTAGGTAATCAATGGAAGTAGCCTACATGGAAGAGAAATTGCAGTAGAAATTTATTTTGAGACACTTATACACCAGCTACATATGTTAACAAATTGACTAGCAAACAACTAGTTGACACCCTAATAATAATTTAGAAAATTGGATGAAAATAAGGTAAGAATAATTGGGGGATTTAACTGTGAAAATAAGGTAAAAATAGAAAATAGTTGCTTTTTAATTAAAAAAAAATCAGTAATGTGTGTCTTACATAATAAAAATAATAATATGTAATATTGATTAGATACTTAGTACTTGCTAGATACCATATGTGCTAGATAAATACATGATAATTATAACACATATTTCTCAAGATAATTTAGGGTATTGAATTTTACAATGTTTAGAAATGAAAAAAATAGAATTAAAATCACTAAATACTTTTTATCAACTCAATTTTTTTAGTGCTAGACCTAAGCTCCATATTTAGTGATACTTTATTTGTTCAATCTCTCAAAAAATCTTCCATTGGCATGGTAGAGAATACTTAACATGTTGGATCATAGTGATTCCATCTGCAGATCTATGATATGGACAAATTGGTAGAAGTAACAAGGTAGATTACATTAACCTGAAAGAAAGCTAAAGAGATAATAGCCAAAAATGCCAGACGTAAAATAGCACTTTTCAAATAAACTTCAAAGATTTTTCTTTTTTTTTTAACTTCAAAGATTTTTTCACGAGTACTTTCAAAATATACAAGATTAAGATTTGGCAATGGAGTAATACTCAAATTCATTAATTGAAGAAATTATTTTTGAAAAGTTGTCTCCATTGGGTACTTACTTAGCAATAGTGTCTTTGATGTGCAAGTAAAGCATCCCAAAACTTTTCTTTTAAGAAACTGGATGACGATTCTGGAAGAGATTCTTGGGTGAGTGTTAGGATCTAAAGGAGAAACAGGTTTCAGAGTGAAGTAATCCCTTATAGAAATTACTAAGGTAAAATAGCGATGTGTTCTATTCTGCATAAGAGGAAAACGTGTTGACTTTTTCAGCATCTTTTGTCCATTTTATTTTCCTTGAGTGGTTTATTTTGGGTTTCAGCAAGGAACAGAGAGAGCAATTTGAACAAACTTGCAAAATGATAAATGGCTCAATTAATTTTATAAAAGCCAAGAATTGTATGTATCTCACATTTACTTCCTTGTTCACCTCATACATTATGGTGGTTTCAAATATGATATCTGCTCTGGCAGCTGTCCACCAGAATCTATTCCCTACTTCTATAGTAATAGTGAGACAAGGACAAAGCCCTGCTCCTGAGGGGACAAAGTGCATCTCTGGAGACAAAGAAACCTGTGGAATGTGCAAAGTCCCCGGAGACTTCGCATTCTGCTTCTGTAATGAGCTTGCTGTCTATTGGCCAGCCCTCCTCCCCATCCCCACTCCCACCCCCACCTGGAGTCCTGTGTAACCGCTTGTTTTTGCTTCTAGGTGTCCTACTTTCTGGTTCACTGACCAACCACACACAAACCTGTGAATCCACTCTCCTTCCTGATAAATTAGTCCTAGATGGGGTGGTCAGGGCTCAGTCTATGGATAGGAATTTACTGAGCCATGTGTCAACACAATAAAGTTCTTCCTTTTGTGACAACCTGCTTGGTGCTTGGCGTTGGCAACTCCTTCAGAGCGACTCCGGTAACAATAGAAATTCTCTTGTATCTATGACTGTCTAGAGCTTCCTTGCTATTTATTTTGTGACTTCTTGCTGCATGAGTTAATAATAAAGCATTTTAACCGAATTCAGCCTTATTTCCAGTCTTAAAGGAGATATTAGTAGGCATCTTAGTTCACTAAAAACGTTGAAGAGATAGCTTGTCAAATTGGATCATTTAACCCTCTACACAAAATCATTCCACGACAATGCTTTTTTACTTACCCTCATTCTTTTTTCTTACCTTAATATACTACGTTCTAATTTTGGAATAGAAAGCAAAATCCCTCTAATTGTCTATACTGCCATATATTACTATTATTCAATGTTAATTACTTTCTCATTTTTCAGATCATTATTCAAATGTCATTTCACTGAAACTTTCTCTGGCCACTCTGTTTAAAATTTTGTGCTTCTCATATTTCTCGGCCATTGCCCCACTTCAAATTTTTTCTTCATACTTATCACGATTTGGAATATAATACATATGTTCTTAAGAATCATCTGTTTTGCCTACAAGAATGCAAGTGACCAGAAGCTATTGATATTTTTATTGTAATGAAACATTTGGGGAGGGGGTGCGTGGAGGATTTTACATAGAGAAATTGTATTAAGAATCTCGCAGGAGAGAAGTCACACCAGCCTCCATTGACTGGTGCTTCGTTTGGGGGTACTTTAGCAACAGAGTTCAAGCATTGCTTTTATGTTCCCATCCTGCATGGTGCTTGATAAATTCCTTTAGGGCTGTTTTAATTTAGCCAAAACTCAGCATTAAAGTTCTTAAAAAGTTACCAACCCCAACCTGAGTGTTCACTAAGAGGTTTCCTTCTTAAGATCATTTCATAAACACGCAATGCTGCACTTTCCATTGTTTTTATATAACTTCTTGGCACCGTCCACTTAACTTTTAAGGAAAGGCTTGGTATAATACTACAGAACATCTATTCTAAGTGAAAGGCAAGTGAGGCTATTGTTTTGGCAACTGTGTGCCACACAAATAATTCTTTACCTAGGCTCTAAATGAGATTAAAACAAGGTACTACTAGAGGTAGTCAGGTTATTAAATGGGAATCCACCATTTAAATTACTTACATGAAGTAAAATCTTACAAAAGTTTAAAGTATGAGGTAGAATCAAGCAGCAGTTAAAACTGTTTCTTGTGGCAGATTTAAAACTGCATTACCAGTGCTTGCAATGGATTTTGACAATTAAACAGAAGTATTTTCAATTCAGCTCTATCCCCTCAAAAGGCAAATGATAACTAGACAGGTGATCAACATAATTTAAAATTAAAGATACAACACATAGCACATGTGGGAATAGTTAAATTAGACTTAAAGGTGAGTCATTCATAAGAAGGGAGGCTTATCAATAGAGGATTCAGGAGAGTGCATAATTTTTAAGTTCAGTCCCGTAGCTGGCTTGACCACCAATTCGGGAACTTGGTCTACTTTAGGTGAGACAGATGTACACACGATTTTATGTCTGGTAATTTTTAAACGTTTACTTTTTTTCATTTATCCACTGAGGAAAATATCAATTGCAAACTTAGGGTAGAATATGATAAAAATGATCATAACAAGTGGCAAATACATGATAGACACAAACTGACAATCATTAAGGCAACCTTGGAAGTAGTAGAAATCTTCAAATATTCCCCATTTTTGGCTGCAATATGTATTTTAGCTTTTAAAACTTAAAGAAGTACTTCAGCTCTCCTGATCTATAAGTAACTGGTTCAATGACAAACAGGCAAAGTTTTATTGCATGTGGACAGACCACTCTGTTTTCTCAAAACTTACTAGAGATCTGTACGATTGTTGAACTTATCCACAACCATTGTAATTTCTTATTGATTTCTGCGGGGGGGAGAATTATAAACGTATCTCTTAATAGACTTTTTCCTGTGGGGTTCTAGGATCCATATTAGTAGGAATCATTATAGCCCCTTCTAACTTTTAAAATGCCATCCGATTCTCTTGAGAACTTTGGTTAATAGTGGCTAGTTGGCCAGTATAATGTAGACCACCATTTTCAGCCAAATTTCCCATGGCTTAATTTATTACAAAGAATATCCATTTTTTTAAGGTCTGAGGATTGAATTTGCATCCCAGAGATATGTCTGGAGGCATTAATCTTTGATTTTGCTGCTGAAAAAGAGAAGAGAAGAGATCATGGCAGAGACAAGAGAGTCCGATTTTTTCTTTTCACTGTTAAAACACATCTTTTTGTTGTCTCAGCTTCCCTCTGGGTGTGGTGTGGTAGGTCAGCTCCTCTCCCTCGTTGGAGCCTGTGCGAACACAACGTGCTGAAGGGAACAGGCAGCAGACACCAAATAACAAAAACCATCATTGTGTGACCACCTTCCACGCATAAACGCTGAAGATGAATGTGTGCATAAGTAAGTGTGGTGAAGAAGGCTGATGGTGCCCGGCTATCGAGACCTATAGCGTCTGGGGACTTAAAGTCTTGAAAGTAAACAAGCGGCCATCTAGCCCAGAAGCAACAAAGCCCACATGGAAGCAGCACACCAACATGTGTGATCATGAAAGACCAAAGGGACCAGGCTTTAAACACCAAAGGCGGGGAGAAAAGTCATATCCTTGTCAATGAGGGTGGCGCGCGATGGAGACCCAATGCCCATCTCTAGACAACTGGACATACCTTGCAGAGGGGGAGTGGGGAGATGAGTTACTTAGGGTACAGTATAGCAATAATGAAACCCACAACCTTCCTCTAGTTCTTGAACACTTCCTCCCCCCAACTACCAGGACCCCAGTTTCGCCTTGCAGACCTGGTTAGACCAGATGATACACAGCGGTGCAGATGGGAGTTGGAAGCGCAGGGAATCTAGGACGGAGGAGCCTCTCGGGACCGGGGGCGACGGTGGCGATACCAGGAGGGAAGGGGGAGGTAGCAAGGGGGAATGGATCACAGGGAGCCGCGTATGGCCTCCTCTCTGGTGGACGGGCACAGCGGGGTGGGTGAGGGGAGGCGCCGGACAGTGTAATGCAAGATACAAGAATAATTTATAAATTATTAGGGGGGCATGGGGGACAGGGGAGGGGGAGGGGAAGGTGGGGGGGAAGGAAGATGAGCGGATTCCGGGAACCCAGGAGGCAAGAGAATTTTGGGAATGATGAGGGCAACAAATGTATAGATGTGCTTTACACAATTGATCTATGTATTGTGATAAATTGTATGAGCCCCAATAAATTGATTAATTAAAAAAAAAAAAAAAAAAAACCCCCTTTTTTGGGAAAGGATGTTCCCTTTTGGAACCTGCGCTTCCAGAATTAACCAGTCCTTATTAGATAGTCCCCCAATCCTAACCCTTATCTTGAGAGGCCTACACATCTCTAAGTCCCAGGAAACTATTTGAATACATCCTCACAGGAGCTAAAAGCCCTAGCCCTGGAGTTATTTTTCTTAATTCCATAGTTTAAGAGTTGGATTTTGGCTCAGCCAAGTAGTATGTTTAGTTCCAAACATTTAACTCGGGATTTTATGTAGTTGTATTCAGCTGAGATCTCTGCTGAGGCTACAAAGTCCAAGATAGCTTCTCAAACTGCAGAGCTTCTCTCATTATATATAATCATTCAGTAATCTGTTCTGGACATCCTTATAGCATGATGACTAGGATCCAAGAATGCAAAAGCAGTAGCTGCCAATACTTCTCTCAAGTTTATATCTGGAATAACTGTAGCATCATTTGGGTTAGATTGCAATACTGAAAACAGTGCAGCATAATGCTCATTGAAAAAAATAAAAATGAAACATTTAATAGTCATTAATAAAATATATAAACCACCTAGAATACATTAATAAAAAGCAGTCAGGTTTATTTTATTATCCACCCCCAATCCCATTTTCATTTTGCATAACCATAATTTTGTTTCCGAATACTTTAAGCATATTTTTCCTAAAGGTACATACAAATATATTATTTTAAAAACCAACATGATATACTATATGGAAGTAAGTAAAATGTATTGCTACAAAACTATTTAGAACTTTATCAAACAAAAATATCAAACTGTGAATATAATGCTCTTCAAAATAATCTTGTAGCTACACATTTCTGAAGCCAGTGTTTCCATATCCCTATTCTTTCCCAGGAGGTCTGGTGGAATAGTGGTTATGCATTGGGCTGCAATCTCTAAGGTCTTTAGTTCAAAACCACTAGCTTCTCTGCAGGACAAAGAAAGGGATTTCTACTATTGTAAAGAGTTCAGTCTTGGAAACTCACAGAGGTAGTTCTACCCTGTCTATTAGGATTGCTATGTCTCAGCATAGACTTGGTGGCAGTGTGTGAGTCAGTGACCCTTTTGCAGAAGATTTTGTAATCTTTTATTTATACCATGAAAATTGTAGTTATGGCATTATTGAGAGGTTTAAATCATATTCCTTTAGAATATTTTAAAGTTTGGTGAACAAAAAGAAGTCAGAATGGACAAGATTAGAGATGTAGGGTTGATGGGCTGAAGTTGCCCAATGAAATGCTTGTAGTACAGCACTTGCTATCCTCTAAGAATTAGCAGGTGTGTTATGGTTGGGAGGGTGGATCATCAGAATAATTTGGGGGAATTTTATCACCAATAAAAATTTCAATTTTCTTAAAACTTCTTCATAATAATCTCTTGTGATCATTCTGTGTCCTGTGAGAGAATCTGTCAATATTATCTTTGAGATCCCACAAAACGGTAGCCTTTATCTTTTGAGCTGACTTTTCTGCCTTGAATGTTACCAGTTCAGCATTTCCCACTTTAAACTCATCGCTTTGACTGGACATTTTTAAGGTACCATGAAGGAGTCCTGGTGCCATAGGGGGTTATGAATTGGATGACTTACAAAGTCAGCAGTTCAAAACCACTAGCCACTCCTTGGGAGAAAGACAATGCTTTCTACTCCTATAAACAGTTACAACCTCAGAAAGCCACAAGATCAGTTCTTCCCTGTCCCATGAGTTCAAATCGAGTTGATGACGATAAGTGACAAAGACTAAGACATGTGTATTACTGAAAGACATTGTGTGCAGTCATCCACTGTTCAACAGACATGTATAAACACTTTTTTGGGGAATAAAACTATGTTTGTATGAACTGTAATTCTAGTAGTAACATTTTTTAACATATTCTCTTTCATATGATTCTGCACATTGTTCATTTTTATGTTAGGTTTATTTGTTCATACTTTATATACACTAAAATTAACCCTCTTTCGTGTACAGTTCTATGAATTTTGCCCAAAAGATAGCCAAATATCTAGAATGCAATCAAACTAGAGCATGTTTCCATCATAAAGATAACCATAAGACAAAACTACAAAGTAATCAAATAATTAAAGAAGCATCTACTTGAATGTAAAGGAAATTGGTTAAATGCTAAAATATTAAGATACATAATAAACTTTATAAAATGAAAATATTTCACATTTTTATAATAATGCACTTGTTTTGAGAGGACCAACAATCCTATTGGGACCAAACAAGAAATTAATAAACAATTTAGAAATAATTTATTTGAAAAAATTGAAGGGTGCTAGGATTTGGGTGGGTAAGATGCCAGGGTAAAGATAGAATAGTGCCAGACATTCAGTATTATTTTTCCCTTCCAAAACCTTTGTTGATTCTTGAGAGAGAAACAGAAAAGCTGAACAGAGTTTCTAAAAAGCTCATGGGGTTATTGTGATCAAATTAAGTTTTGGGCTCACAAAGTATGGCGAGTTTTGTAAGCCTTAGTTTACCTTTCCATTGGGGCCAAAATACTATAGATTTGGAGAATGGATGATAGAATTAGAATAGCTCTCAGAAAACCTAAAGCAAAAAATTTAAATAATTTCAAAAAATGTTTATAATAGTGATCCATTTAATCCTATATTTCTTCCAAAAGTAAGAGTAAACCATTTCTTGATTAAAATAAAACCACCTAGTGTCTGATACCTAAAAGACAAGGGTAAAAAAGGAGAAAATAAAAATGGAAATATCCCAGAGTTTGTGCATATTTGCCATTTATTGCCACAAAATGTATTATTCCATGACGGAACATATTTTCTTTTCTTTTCTCTTTTTAAAAAATTTAATCCTTTCATTGGAAATGCTTACAGATATCATAACATTCCATAATTCACTCACATCAAGCAGTACTGTGCAATTGTTACCTTAACCATTTCAAAACATTTTATTTCTTCTTGTACTCTTTGATGTCATCTCCTCTTTAACCTCTCCTTCCCCAATGTACCGCCCAAGAAAACTTATTTATTTATATTTTCTGCTATAATTTTTTTCTGTGTGTGTGTGCACCATATCTTACGTAATCCCACATTTCCATTCACATACAATTCTGTAGTTTGATCCCATCAGGTGGGCTTATATAGTCATCAATGCTATCAGTTCCCTATTCCCCCTTCACCAACCTCCCCACTTCCTGTACCATCAGGGAACCATTTACTCCTGTTACTGTTTCTGAAGGGTTATCTAGCTAGGCTTTCATGTACCGAATGATCTTAAATATACAAATGAACTTATGCAAATCTTACGTGATTAATGAGGTAAAATTAATAAAATCCATGATAGTAAGGGAAGGAAATATTAAAGAACTAGAGGACAGTTATGTGGTTCATCAGTGCTCTACCACATTCTGCATTTATCAGTTCTTTGGTGTTGCCCTTCTGGGAGTGACTGGATGGAACATATTTTCAATAAGTGAATTATATACAGTATAAGTATCTATCCCCATTGTTGCACATAGTTTCTGTAAGAGAAGAACTTTGGAGTTGCTTAGTGTTGTAGTTAGATTTTGTGTCAGCTTGGCTGGGTCAGGCAGGGTTTTCAGTAGTTTGGCAGTAATTTCCCATGATGTGTACTAATGCAGCTTTCTCAGCTTCATGGTGGGATCTAATAGAATCAACTCTGTGAGCTGCAGTCCCCTTGATATGGTCACAGCCTTTATATAATTGGAAGAAATACTCCTTGGGGGTTGACCTGCTCCATTTCAAGACTCGGGGAAAACATGATACTTTTGTTGGATTTTGATACTGGATCTGAGTCTCCTGACATATTGCTAGCTGGTCCCAGGGCCATCAGTAAACTGCCAATTTTGGATTCATTTCACTTTGCATCCACCAGCCTGTGGTCTTCGTGATTTATCTCCTTGATTCCTGGTTCTTCAGTATCTGTAGCTACAGGAATTCGGAAAAGCATCCAGCTTGACATCTATCAGACCCATGGACTTGAACCAGCTGGACTTACACACTTCGACAATTGTGTGAGCCATTTCTTGATATGCATTCCTTTCTATACACATAAACATGTAAGTGGCACTTGTACTTATCTCTAGAGAACCCAGCTTAACACTTATCAAGCCAGTTCTTTTACAAAACTGTTTTATAACTTACTTATATGCTACTATAAAGATTTCAGCAAGGCTAAAATCATCTGAAGGCTTAGCTAGAAATATGATTATTGTCGAAGTTCCTCACTCATATGCCTGGAGAATTAGTGCTGGGTTTTGGCAGGAGATCTCAGTTTCTCATCACATGACTGCTCCATTTTATAATATATTATATTGTTACCCTAGACTAAGTGATTCAAAATATAGCAGTGAAGAAGTTTTTCAAGTTTTATGATTTAGCTCTAGAAGTCAAGTAACATGTTTTCTGAGCTACAATATTGATTACAGGTGTCGGCACAATTTAATGTTGGAGGAAACAACACACAAGTGTACATGCTGAAAGGCAAGAATTATGGGGAATTTTGCGGTTGGCTACAACAAAGATGACTTTCAAATAACTTTTTTAAAAGATTTTTTTTGAAGTTAAAATACATATGATTCATATGTTCACAAAATTGTGTAAAGAAAACCAGTATTGAACTGAAAAGACAGACTGAAATTAAGAACTCAGTAGAAATGTTTACTAAAGGACAAGATGAAGTAGCAGGAATTCGATTTACCATCCTTACTGAAACGATGAATAAAAAAAGCAGATGAAATATCTGAAACAATGTTTTTCAAAAGAAACAAATGATCATACAATGAAGGACAATGATCAATAAAAGGTAGGATATATATAAGATGAACTCTACAATTACCCCAATATACTACTGTATAAGAATTTGAATGCTACAGTATAAGGAGTAAGAAGTCAGAAAGAGTCCAACAGTATAGCTGAATGGAGTAAATGTAACTGAGAATAAAGGGACCTAGAGTTTCAAGGCCAGAGTGTCAAACAAGAAATATAAAGCACACAGAGAGAATTCCAGATACCTGAAGAAAGACATCTTTCCAGGAAAATTCTGATTAGCATATGTCTGAAAGGGCAAAAACTAATCATCTAAAAATTGCAGAAGCAAAAATTTGTAGAACACAGGAAGGAAATAAGATGTAAATAGTGCCTGCTTCTACTAGTTGGAATAGGAAGTAATAATTCATGGGGTATTGGTCAGAGTACTTAGAAGGATATTGAAACAATAGTCTTAGAAGGATATGCCCTTTCTGCTGTTTGAACAGACCTCAGTGGACTTATGTTGTACTTGTCCTTTTATACTTGGCTAACCACTCAAAATAATATACTCCAAAATTTTCCACAAAACAAGGTGATTAATTTTTTCATCACTGTGTTTTAAGGCTGTGTAGTATTCCATTGTGTGTATATACCAGAGTTTTTTAATCCATGCCACTATTGTTGGAAGTTTAGAGTGTTTCCTATTATTTGTGATTGTGAACTGTGCAATGATGAACATTGGAGCACAGGTGTCTAGTAATGGCTTCTTTCTTATTTCTTCTGGATATATGCCTAGTAGTGGAATTGCTGGATTAAAAGGGAACTCAATTTCCATCTGTTTCAGTTATCACCAAATCACTTTCCACAGTGGTTGTACATACCTAAAAGACCACCAGCAGTGCATGAGAGTTCATATCTCACCTCACCCCCTCCAACATTTGTTGATTTCTGTTTTTTTTAATTGGTCTATCCTTGTGAGTGTTAGGTAGTGTCTCATGGTTGTTTGATATGCATTTCAGGGATGGTGAATGATTGGGAACATTTTTTCATATGTTTATTGGCCATTCAGGTGTCCTCCTTTGTAAATTTTCTGTTCAAGTTTTTGCCCCTTTCCTCAGTGGGCTAATTGTTTTTTTCTTGTTGTAAGGCTACAGGGTTCTGTAGATTTTAGTAATAAAACTTGCCTGATAAGTCATTACAAAATATATTTTCCCAATGTGTGGGCTCTCTTATTACTCTCTTGATGAAGTCCTTCAATGCACACCAGTGTTTTATCTTCACTATGTTCCAAACACCGATTTTATCTTCCTCTGGGTGTGTATCCCTCATTATTACTGCTAGCCCATGTGTTCCTTGCTCTGAACTTCTTAGCATTGTCCCAATTTGGTTCATTGATGATCCCAATAGTTTGGGATATTAGCTCGAGGACGGTGATCCATCTTAAATTTTTTCTTGTGTGTGGGGTGAGGTAAGGGTGTTGCTTCATTCTTCTGCAGGTTGATATTCAGTTTTACCAACACCTACCTTCTTCCCATTTGTTGTTATTTGGGAAGTTATCAAAGATCAGTTGTCTGTATTCTGTTGATTTTATTTCTGAATTTCCTGTTCTTATTCATTGGTCTGATGATCATTATACCAGTACCATGATAGTTTGACAACTGTGGCTGTGTAATAAGTTTTAAAGTCACGTAAGGCAAGCCTGCCCACTTTATTCTTTCTGAAGAGTTCTTTGCCATTTTTGTGCTTCTTCCCATTCCATATGAAGTTGATAGTCAGTTTTCCATTTCTTTGAAAAGATGATGCTGGTATTTGTATCAGGATTATATAGAACCTACATAGGGCCTTAGGTAGGATTGACATCTTTAAAATGTTGAATCTATCTGATAAGGAGCATGGCATATTTTTCCATTTGTGAAGGTCCCATTTGTTTTTTTATTAATATTGGTCTATAATTTTCCTTATATAGATCTTTTGGGGTTTTTGGGGGGTAGGTGTAGATATTTCAATTTATGCTTAGCTATTGTTAAGTATAGAATGATCTCTCTTTCTGTGAAACCATCAATTGTATATAGCAATTCAATTGACTTCTGCTTATTGATGTTTTAACCTGCCACTCTACCATATTCCTCTATCATTTCCAGCAATCCTATTACAGAGCCTCAGGGTTGTTAATATATAAAATCATATAATCTAAAACTAACAATAATTTCACTTCTTCTTTCCCCAGATACATACTTTTGTTATCCTGACATTGCCTTATATTATTAGCTAGCACCTCCAGGACAATGTTGAATAAAAGTGGGCACAAGGAACATCCTGGTCTGATTCTCTGTTTTCAGTGGAAATATTTTCATCTTTTCTCTATTGATTGTAACCAATACCAGAGTTTGAATTTCGTATACAGGATTTTCATATATGTTCATTAGAGATATTGGCCAGCCGTTCTCTATTATTGTCAGATCCTTTTGCAGTTTTGGTATCGGTGTGATACTAGTTCATAGGATATGTTTGGGAGTTTAGCATCCTTTAAAATCTCTGGAAGGGCTTTTATAGAATTGATGCCAGCCCTTCTCTGAATGCTTGGTAGAATTCTCCTGTGAAGCCATCTGGTCCAGGGCCTTTCTTAGCTGGTAGTTCTTTGATAACCTTATCTATTTCTTCTTTTGCTATGGGTCTATTCAAATTCTTGACATCTATATGGGATATAATCTGCGGAGGGTTTGTTTTTCCAACATTTAGTCTATTTTCGAATATGTACCATGTGAACTTGAAAAGAATGTGATTTTGTTGCAGCTGAGTAGAGAGCTCTGAATATGTCTATCAGGAAGAGTTATCCAATTGTAGAGTTTAGTTCTGTAGCCTTCTTGTTGAGCTTCTTTATTACTGATCTTTCTCAGAAAGTGGTTTATTCAAGTCTCCTACTATGATTAGTGGTCCTGTAGTTTTTTGTTTGTTTGTTTTTTCCTCTTTTGAAGGATTTGATTGACGTATTTTGTGGGTCTTTCATTGGGCGTGTGTATATTTATTGTGCTCACTGGCTTTTGGTCTACTGATCCCTTAAGCATTATATAATGCCCATACTTATAACTTGTTAAGTCTTTCACTTTGAAATAAATTTTGTCAGAGATTAGAAGGACAACTCCTGCTTTTTTAGATTGCCATTATCTTCATAAAACTTCTGCCACCTTTGATCCTCAATGTGTTTTTCTGTGAGATTGATATGTGTCTCTTGCAGACAACAGATTTCTGGGTTTTGCTTCCTAATCCCGTCGGCTAGCCTTTGCCTTTTGATGGGGCAATTTTGATCAGTGACATTCAGAGTTATTACATCCATCTGTGGATTATTTGCTGTAATATCGTACCTTTTGTGATAGACATTTCCCTCCTTAGCAGTATGCTATGTATGTATGTGGGGGTGATGGTATTCATTCTTTCCTTCATTCACCATTGGGTCAAAGACAAAGACATCTTGGGCATTGCTTTCAGTGCTCTGGCTTCTGGGTTGTGTTACATCATGCAGTGGTCTCATGCTTGTGCTCTGTGGATGTTGGTCTTTTGATCAAAATGAGTTAGAAAGCAATTTTGTAGCACTGGTTTTTTGTTTTTTTTTAATGTTTTTTAAGTATTCTCTAAATTTTTTCTGATCTGGAAAACCCTCCCCTCTCCAGCTATTTTGATGGAGAATTTGGCAGAATGGAGGATTTTGGGGTTACTGTTATTCTTCTTCAACTTTTGGAAGATGTTTCTCCACTCTGTTCTTTTCTTTATGGTTTCTGCTGACAAGTCTGACCATATTCTTATCTGATTACTCTTATAGGTAAATGAATTTTTTTTCTCTAGCTGCTCATGATTTTCTCATTTTCCTCAAAGTTGGATAATTTGACTACTGTATGCCAAGGTGCGTTCTTTTTGGACTTCAGTCTAATTGGTGTCTTCTCTGTTTCTTGGATGATTGTCTGATTCTCCTTCATTAAATTGGGGAGGTTTCCTTCCAGGAATTCCCTTGCTGTCTTTTCTGTTGATTTTTTCATTATGTTTTGCTCTGGTATCCCACTTATTCAAATATTGTTTCTATTCTTGGCATTGCTCATTGTTTTCAGGTTTTTTTTTCAGCTTCTTTGATTATCTTGTTTGATTGTCTTTCACATTTGTTGAATTTTGCTTGGCTGTGTTCAAGGTCACTGATACAATTCTCCACCTCTTCCAGCCTCTTGGTAAGGTCCTTTATCATTTGCTTTACTTCTGCTGTGCTTCCCCATAACTTTTGCATTTTGGTAAGTGGACTCTATCTTCTCTACTTTTTTTCATCCTTTTACTGTAGATTCCCTCATATCCAGTATAACCCTAAGCAGCAGTCTGAAGATTTCTGTCTATGACATTTCAAAGTCTCCTTCTTCAATGTACATTGCTTGGTTCAGGTCATCCTCAGAATTTGCATTTTGTTTCTCTCTTGCTTTCTTGTACTGGCTGTTCATGTGGGTTTTTGTCTGCATGGCATTTTTGTGGAGTTTAGTGCCTGATAGTCCAAGAGCCCTGTGATTTCTTTCTCAGAAACTAGTAGGGATGCTTTTAAGGATTTCCTGGAGCCAGCTGCACTGCAGGTTCGAACTGTGTCTATCTCACTGGGTTTGGCTTTCTCCCTAGAGAGCCAGAGCTATCTATTTGGAGGATTTCATAGGAGGCTTTCTCAGGTTGTGGGGTGGCGATGGTGTGCAGCAAGGGAGAATGCTGGGCAGACTGATTGCATAAAGTGTTAGCCAACACTCATGGGCTGTATCAGATGTGGGGGCCACTCAAGGGAACTGTGCACAGACCGTTTGCAGGCTCCAATCACTAGCAGCAGTGCCATGTCTGTCGCAAGCACTTAGGGTGACACTGGGCAGGCTTATCATGTGCAGAGCATTTAAGATTTGCGTATTTAGTTGGTAAATTGGTATAGAATAGGTATTATCGAGGTGTAGGTAAAAAGGTTCTAGATCAGTGATTTTCAACCTTCCTAATAACGCGACCCTTTAATACAGTTCCTCATGTTGTGGTGACTCACAACCATAAAATTATTTTCTTTGCTACTTCATAACTGTAATTTTGCTACTGTTGTGAATCGTCATGTAAAATCTGATATGCAGGATGTATTTTCAGTGTTACAAATTGAACATATTAAAGCATAGGAATTAATCACAAAAAGCATATGTAATTATGTATTGTGAAGTATTTATTTTTAATTACAAATAAATGAAATTTTGTCATGAAATATGGTGTAGCATCAGTAACAGTCTTCACACCGGGTTCTCATATGTGGGTATATCTGCGTGTGGGTGGACCCACCTGGAGATGGATAGGGGAGCGGAGTCTCGGTTCCTAAGACCATTGGAAATATGTGTTTTCTGATGGTCTTAGGTGACTCCTGTTAAGGGTAATTTGACCTCCAAAGGGGTTGCGGCCAACTGGTTGATAACCACTGTACTAGATGTTGTGGTGGTTGTGGTATGTGATGTGTATGTTAAATTAACCAAGGTCCCTTATTGACCCTGTAAATTGTGAAAGTGAGTGTGAAAACTTTTCATTATTTGTGTTTATAACAGAAGACCTATTTATATGACATTGCTGCACAACTCTGAATTCTCCTCTCCCTACGTACAATCCCAAGGCAGATATATGCTACTATTGTAGGTGCTCCTGTGAGGAGGGGCTTCTGTTCAGAAGGTGACTTGTTAGGGTATTGGTTCCCTGTGTTTGCTGGCTACCTTGCCAGGGGCAGGGAAGATCAGTGAATAACCCTGATGTGATGAGTCCCAATTAATGTGGCCTGGAAAATGAGCTCTATGTTTTCTTTC
The DNA here is from genome assembly GCF_000313985.2 of Echinops telfairi. Classification (NCBI taxonomy): domain Eukaryota; kingdom Metazoa; phylum Chordata; class Mammalia; order Afrosoricida; family Tenrecidae; genus Echinops; species Echinops telfairi. Next base: position 1,230,909 of record NW_022103940.1, on the reverse strand, counting down.
TCAGAAGTTAATGTGACTAGGTCTAACAATTATCTGGAGCTTACTATGACATGAGTTCAAGTTGCACCCCTGTCTCTCTGGGGGACTGTTCTCTCCGTAGGGTTTGCCTCTCTCTCTGGAAAGCTGTAATTATACTTGGCGAATTTAAAGGAGGTTGTGTATTGTTTACATGAAGGGAACAGGTTCCAGAGGTTATCATGGTTGGGGTAAAGGAGAAGTATAGTGGATCCACCAGGGTCCCTTTCAACACTGTGCATTTATAAGGACAGTGTTTGTTGGTAAGTTTTACTGCCATGTGGTCTTTTAGGTTGTCAGAGAGTGGGGAGCTTCAGACTAGGGAGATGATTTGGTGTCTGGTATGGCTGTGAGAGCTGTATTTTTGTGGTTTTGTTAATTTTTTTGAGAGACTGTACCTCGGGTGAATCGGGTCAGAGGGGATGGGCATTGTGAAAGTGGCCAGGTGGGGGTGGGAGGATTGAGTCTATTCCTGTCACCTACCTAAGTAGCCTAGAAAGGGTGGAGTATAGCAATGTCTTACTCAGCAGGCCAGTGTCATGTGGAGACTTGTTGAGCTGACTTACTGTTTTGTGATCTTTGAATAGTCTTTCAAAACCTCTGTGTCAAGCTGAAAGCTGGTAAAACCTGATTTTGACTGAGGCCACAGACTTCAGCTTCTGGTGCGTTTTCCTATTTTATTATGTTAAAGCTTTGTTAATGAACCAGGAATGTGGTAGCCTAAATTCAAAGTTATGAAAAGAAACACAGCCTTAGAATGAACATCTTTTTTAATATTTTTGTTTGTTTTGAATTAGGGATTTTTAGGGTGTCCTAATATGGGGATTGTGCTGTTCCCCAGGGAAGGGGTATTAGATTGGCCGAGTGGATTTGGGGCTTGCTGGGCCTGGGTTCTACCAGCTTCCCAACTGGCTCACTCCGGGCTCACTCCAGCTCAACCCCATAGGCTATGCTCTGGGGATTTGTGATCTGCAAAGGATATATAGCCCAGAGACTCTCTGAATGTAGTAAGTTAATGTCTAATTATCTTTTGTTACCAGGTTGACAGGCTGAATGTGGAGCTGGGAAGAAGGGGAAAAAAGGTGGACAAAGTGTTCACTCTGTTCCCGGGAAGGAATAGGAGGCGCAGAGCCGGAGAATACACAAGTGAAGAGGGGAACAGAGGGAATTGCTAGAGTGATTTCTTGTGGCTAGTTTTCAGAGACTATCTGATTATGACCATCCTTAGACATCAGTCTGGGGGAAATTATTGCACACTGGCTGGTCTCAGATCTCAGATGCAGGGAGGAGTGGCAGACATCGTCCCACTGGACCTGGTGAGGAATGAGGAGAGCCGCCAGTAGATGTGGTCAATTTAAAGCATTGAAGAGAGCACTGGAATTTCTCTGTGAGCAAAATTGTTAGAGAGGTCTGAACAACAAACTAGTACACTGTGATTCTATTTCTATCACCTAAACTCAAAACATTGGCCTTTTACCTCTTAATTTTCTGGTCTAACAATGGGAGCATCAGGTGGGTGATTCTACCTGAAGGCCAGCTTGAGACTCCTCTGGCTTTTCATTTCTTCATGTATGATATTTTTGATATTATTTTATAAATATTCTGGTCTTTGTTCATTGATTTTCAGTATGTTAAATTTGTTCTTGAATTTTTTTCTAAAGTCACATGGAATATACGTAATATAGTATTTTGGCTCGTGTGGATTTAATTATACCTTTTCAACTTCAAATTTTACTTACATATATTGAGTGTCTCCATAATCTCTTTCCATAGATGTATCTATATGGTTCATATGTATTCCATAAAGCATTACTGATGTGTATATTCACCATTAATGTTGTTGAATAAAGGTGTTTACAGTGAATAGGTCATTGCCCTTGAACATTTTCATGCAATATACTGTTTCTTTTATAACATCAAATTTATTTATTCTTGGAGGAAACAACATGGCTGCATAGTCAGAGTCACTCATAATCCCTCTCTCAACAAAAACTTTTGAAGTGATGGAGATATTATAGCAGCCTGAGTTCCAAACACCCCTATGAGAAAAGCAAACAATTTCAGAAGGTGGGGGAGGAAGAATCCGATTTAAAAAAAAGAACCTCAAGAAAAGGCGGGGCAAGGGTGAGTAGATAACTGTGGATTCTATTCCACCCTGGTAAGACAGAGGTAATTGCTGCTCAGGATCACAACGTCTTCTCTCCCTCTCCCCCTCTCCCAGTGCTAATCAACTTCACTTCTCCAGCCTTATTGGGGAGAGGCTGAGTGAGAACGTGGCTGGGAGGATAGTCTGGCTACTGGGTCCCAGGATGGTGAAGGCCTAGACTTACTCATTGCAAACCGGCTGGGTTGGGAAGACTTGGGTCTGCAGTGAACTGACTCCCAGCATCTGGCTGGACCTCAAGGGGTTTTGATTGGGACATATTTTCCTGGGAGTGTGGGGAGAACTGACCATCTCTGAGTGAGTGCAACATCAAGAGGGCATGCATTAGGGGGTATAGTCAGTTCAGTAGTGGGTGGGGATTTCCACTAGGGCCCAGGCCTCAAAGTACTAACACTTGCCTTCCCACAGGCCCAGGCCCAAATAGCAATTGTCCTCAACACCTAAAGGCCCCACAGCAGGAGATCTTTTTGATGGATACTCTAATTAGTCACTTCTCGCCTCAAAATGCACTTGTTTGATCAACAACTTCCAGGTACCCCGTGAAGACATGGGATCCAGCCTCAAGACTAAGACTTTGAAAGCACATATTTAATTGTTTGCTAACTTTGGCCCTTGTTGAGGATAGGCTGGTGAGGAATCACCTGGCCACCCTTGACTATTCAGGTTCTGCAGTAAGTGTGTAGGGATAACTCTGCATTCAGGGTCAAACATAAAAAACAAATTAACTTATAATAACACTATGCCTCAGGGCAGCAGTTGATCTCCACACACTTTCAGAAACAAGAGAAAATAGCACAAATCACTATACCACACACAGATATGGATCTTGAGGAGCTCCTGGAGGGGAGGAGGAGAGGTCCACCGATACTCCTAAGATGAAGATTACAGTGATTTTCTCCAGTTACTTCAATCAACTGGAGGAAATTTTGAATTGAGATAAAGAAGAAAAATATGCCATAATAGAAGAACTCATATACCTTGAAAGTACGTGCTAACAAAATTAATGAAAAATTAGAAATATTATAACTTAAAACACAATTCCTATATAAATGAAGAGACAAATATATTATAATATGATAGTACCAGCAGATTTCAATACATAACTTTAAGCAAAAGTTCAATCAACTGGAAAGAAAATCACGAGTTACCAAATTATTAAATAACACAAATCACAGTAAATTTGATCTCATATATAAATAACACTTCACCCAACAAAGGTTCATTTCATTTTCTTCTCTAGCACTCATGAAAGCTGTTCTAGAATAGACAGTACTTTATATCATAAAGCATTAGTAAATTAAAAACAACAACAACATTGAGATAATACAAATCATCGTTTCAGATCATAATGCTTTAAAATTAGAAAGCAAGTATAGAATGATCAACTAAAAAAAGACATAGAAATTGAACAGCAATTACTCGAGAGCAACTGGGTAATTAAAGAAATAAAATCCGCAATGCACAGATTCCTTGAAACAAATGAGAACAAACATAAAACATATAAAAAATCTTTGGAACACAGCAAAAACAGTAGAGAGGAATCTCTTCCAATATCTGCAAACATCAACAAGACAGAAAGAATTAAAACAAACACATTAGGACATCACTAAAACAACTGGAAAAAATACAACAAAACAAACCATCAGATACTAGAAGAAAAGAAATAACAATAAGGACAGAAATAAATGAATCAGAAAATAAAACACTGCCTGTCGTGGGGACCCTGATATCTAGCTTGCCCTTCCCTACCCCCCAACTCTCAGCTGGCAACACATTCTGCCATTGTCTTGCTGACAGATGTCTTGTTGGAGCTGGGGTTGGGGAAGTGGGTGACAGGTGGCATGGATGGGAAAAAGGAGGAGACCACCAGGTGGAAGAAAGAAGGATGCAAGCGGTAGGCAGGTTTAGCAGTTATGCAGCAGGCAGTTCCTGGGAGCATAGGCTGCACCACTGTGGTTGCAATGGATTTGGGGGGGGGCAGATTGGAGGAAGGAGTCACCGCCAGACCACAGTGGGCAATGAGAAACTGGACAACCAATGGCTCATCAGACAAAATAGTGTCTGGGGTCTTAAAGCCTTGTTTCCAAATAAGCAGCCATCCAAGTGATATGGCAACTAAGTCCACATGGAGGAAGCTCACCCAAATCGTCACAGAAGTACTGTAAATCATTAAATCCAAAGTTGAAGGAAGGAATAGTGTCAGAGCTCAAATAGTGAGATTCTGGTTTGCAGAAAGCTGTGGATACAGTGGGAGTCCAAGAAACACAAATCACAGTCGGGGTTCTATGTAGGAAGTAAGCCTCCAGTGATTTCCCTCTATCCATAATAGAGGGATGGAAAGAAATTGGTTGGAGAGATGACTATAGAAGATCAAAATAATAAACCTGACTTAAACAGTTAAAACCTTGTCAGTTGATAGCCCCTCTTATGCATGTTTGGCCTGATCTGGTTTTCAATATCTTTTGTATTTGTTTGTTTGTTCATATTGGGGTTTATCTCAGATGTTTTATGTCATTCAGTGCTATCCTCTTGAATTTTTGTTGTATGTTTTTTTTAATTTTCAGTATGTGAAACAGGGTTGATGAACCTGTAGGGACAGCAAGGTGAGTAAGTGTTTCCAGAGGGTACAGTGGTGGGGGTGGGGGTGGCGTAAAAGGGAGCTGATGTGAAGAAGTTGAAGAAGGAAAAGGATGTTTTGAAATTGATTGTGGTAGCAGTTGTACAATACTGCTTGATGTGATTGAACAATGGAATGAAATGATATCTGCATTAACTCCCAATAAAATGGTTTTGAAAGCAAAAGAAAGAATGAATTTAAGAACAAAGGCCGTGACTTGGAGATCATGAGAAGACAATAAATGAAGTTATACTTGAATCAAGGAAGAATAAGAGATAAACATCTCTTAAATAGAAAATATGCATCACATGAAGATATCTTGGAAGATGCTGATATAGTTGGCGATTATATAGTGCAAAATACCTCTGTAGAATCTATTGTTCAAAATGTTTCCATCACTAAGTAAGGGATTTAACTAAGTGTCAGCTCAAGCTGCTAGGAAGCTTTTGTCCAGTGATCAAATCCACCAATTGATGATCTAACCAAATCTGGAATATTGCTGAGATGACAAACCATTTTTACAGTTTGAAGCTGCATGGACTTTGAGAAACATTGCATTGGAAACCTCTGAACAAACTCAAACGTTAGTACAATCCAATGCTGTACCACCTTTTGTGAGAATTCTCCATTCATCTCATCAAACTGTTTGTGAGTAGCAGTGTGTGCATTGTGAAATAGGTGATGGGCTCCAGTGTAGACACCTTGTCACAAGTTTTGCAGTTGTGAAATATTTACTTTCCTCCATAAGTCTGTCTATTCCTATAACATTATTAAGAAATGATACTTGGGTTATGGTCAACTTATGTCACCACAAATACCCACCAACACCAATGGAAACCATTAAGGAGATTCCTCTAGCTCTTTGTGTTTTAATTAATCATATTGTTGTAAAAATAATGCTATATACTGTCTGGGCCTTCTCTTACCTTACTGATGCTGTCAATGATAAGATACCGATGACAATAGATTCTGGAATAGCTCCACATTTGGTTCCTCTGCTCAGCTACCAGGAACTTAAAGTTCATACTCATTTACTTAGAGCTGTAGGCAACATTGTTACTAGAACTGATAAGCAGGCATAAGTAGTCTTGAATTATGATGCTCTTTTATATCTCCCCATACTTCTGACATATCCCAAGGAGAAAATTAATAAAGAAGTACTGTGGTACCTTTCTAACATCACCACAGGAAATCAACAACATGTTCAGGAAGTAATTGATTTTAACCTAGTGCCAAACATAACAGGGACTTTGGCACTCAAAATGAAGCTGTGTGGGCCATAATTGATTCAATAATTAGTGTGAAGAAAGATAAAGTTGCCTACCTTATCCAACAATATGTTATTCCACCTTCTTGCAACTTGCTGACTATAAAAGATGCACAAGTTGTACAAGTAGTACTTCATGGACTAAGCAATATATTAAAAACGCTTGAATATGAAGCAGAAATCATAGTCAATCTTACAGATAAGTGTGGAAAACTGGAAAAAATTGAACAAATTCAAAATCATGAAAATGAAGACACTGACAAATTGGCTTATGACATCATTAATAATTTCTTATTTCCAGATGAAGATCCTAGCCTTGCTTCAGAGGCACGATGAAATGGAACATTTGGTTTCAATTTCTCTGCCAATCTTAAATTTCTCTCAAAATAGACTGTTACAGTACACAAGTTGTCATAATAGGATAAAATGGTAAAATAGAAAGGGTTCTAGTTTTAAAAAGATGTTTTGGTGTTAACAAACCCAGGGACAAGGGAACAACAAGTGATCCAAATTGGTGGGGAGGTGAGTGTGGGAGACCTGGTAGGGCATGATCAAGGGGAATGTAACAAAGAGGAAGTGCTGAAACCTTGGTGGGGACTGAGCATGATAGTGGGACAGGAGGAGAATCAAGGAAAATAGAGGAAAGAGCTGGGAGGCAAAGGGCATTGATAGAGGTCTAGAAAAGACGTGCACATATGCAAATATATTTATACGAGGATGGGGAAATAGATCTATGAGCCTATATTTATAGGTTTAGTATTAA
>NW_022103940.1:1218510-1222846 GCF_000313985.2 Echinops telfairi | reverse complement strand
ATCCATCAAGCTTGGCTCATGGGATCTGTTGCTGCATTAAGTTGGGAAATAAAATATCAATGTTTCATTTAGAATCACAGAAAATACCCAAAGAGGTCAAAATTGCAAGTGGGTGTGAGTGAGTATGAGTAGCACAATGTAATGTAAAGTTTACATGAATGCTCTTCAAGATTGTTAAAATTAAAAAGGGTTACAGGTCAAAGATCTTCAGAGTCTGAAAAGGAACATTGACTTACTCTATATCAATTGAAGGGAAAGTGCAGTACTGTCATCTTCAAGCCTTGCAATCATAAGAGAGAATAGTATGCCAATATAAATCAAAGGAAATGAGCCCAGGCCTTGCTATGAAGCAGTGTGTGAATGGACAACATTTAATGAATGTCTGGCTCAGTAGTGGAAAGCCAAGTTCATCTGTCAAATCTAGTTCTCTTCACTCTTGAAGCTGACTCCTTGGCCTGGAGTGACTGTAGAAGAAAGTGGTTGTGGTGATGTGTTTGAATGCATGCAAGCTTGCATCACCTTCAGGATGCTGATAACCCTAATAAATCATCAAAGTGAGATAATAAATTTTAATTTACCCTGGACATTAAAATCAAAACTGATTCAGCAGCAGACATTGGTTTACTCTGCAGCTCATGTTTCTGATCCCTCTTCTTTTTTTCCCACCCCTGGTCCCTCTTACCCACCCATCCCTTTGTTTTTTAAACCTAGTATGGCTTTTTAGTTGCTTCTCATTTCAGAACACTTTTCTGGAGGATTTCCTTGTGCATTTGCTCCAGATAAATGATTTAATGCTAGCCAAAAGCTTTTCATATAATCAAAACAAATTTGTGTAGAGTTTTGCATAGAAAATGTTCTTAAATTTCTCTCAAAATAGACTGTTGCAATACACAAGTTACCATAATAGAATAAAATAATAAAATGTACTTCAAATGTCATTCTTTTCATTTTCAATGATAAATATCTTTGCATGAAATCTACAGCACAGTTCAATTTTAGATTTTATTGAGCCCTGTAAAGAAGAAAAAATGTTTCAGTTGTGGTATTGTTTAAATGTTACTTGTTTTCCATAAAAATGTTATGGAAACTTGTAAAATGAAATTTGGTGCATGTGTATTGCTGAATAACGACCGATGAAGAAGGTTGAGTAGCTGTACACATAAAGTAATGGTTTGAATATCTTTAATAATATGCTTAATTTGTTCAATTGTTTTAGAATCCTTTTAGATGTAGGCAGCTATGAACAATCTATTTTGAGTCACTTTAAGAAGAAAAAGTTTTATTTTTAAAACTTTCATAACAGTTATGAAAGTGGTTTTCGTAATTTGAAGGATGAGTCAGTTTTGAGGCTATCTACACAAAATTAAATATGACATAAATTAATTTGTACAAAATTAACTCTTTATAAGGATATTCATTGTAGGAAATCTTGTGCCTTCCCCTGTGAACACAATCATTACATGGAAAACAGTTTGCTATAAAAAAACATACCAGATCAGCCTCTGTGATTGTTTGGTTTATAGGAAAGTTCTGTTCACCCAACCAAGCAAAGAATCTCAGCCAGCTGAGGTGCTGGTTGAGGGCAAAGAAAATACAGAATGAGTAGTAGAAGAAGGTAGTTCTACATGTCAGTTATGACCACATGATCAATTGCAAAGGCAGGGGTTGTGATTGTCAGTTTATCTTCTTTATATGTGCTTATTGAATATCTTTCCTTTGTTCATGTGTGATGTATCAAATACAATTGGACATGGTGTTTTCATTCATATGTATGATAGATGTTTGATGTTAGGTGTAAGTGTGATTTCATTAATGCCTAAAAATTCTATTTGGCCAAAGAATGTGTACAGGTACAAATTTGGCAAGGGGTGGACTATGATAGGTGTATTGTGCCAACCTGGCCAAAAGGAACTTATGGGATTAATCAGGTCACAGTTTGTTTGGAAGGCAAAGAGATAAAGGTCTCTGCAAGGCCCACCCCTGTCTCTCTTACTCTCTGGTAATTGAACTAGCATGCTGCTGCTTTAGCTAGTTCTCTGCCTCAACCTGTGTGCTACACTACCTGTGGGTCAACCTAACCTGTGGATTGTGTCCCTAGAGCTTGAGGCTCCTTCAAGACCTGCTTCGCCATTCTGCTGGTGAGTACATCACTTGAGCTTGAGGCTGGTAGATCCTGTTGCCTTGCATTTTATGAGTTCAGTATCCCATCTTGGCCTGCTTGCTAAGCTCCTGAGCTACTGACTGTTGGTGACCCACTCTGCTGTTTGCTGACTAGGGGCAGACTCTGAATGCTTTGCCCAAGAGAGGGCTCCACTGTCTGCTTCGTTGATCTTGGATCCAGCAGCTCATGTGAGTTGAAGGACTTACAGTATAATAACTGTGCAACAAAAGTGAGTTTAACTGAGCCCTCTGTACTGCTGTGTGGACTAATTAGTTGCTGTATTCCTTCTAGCTGTATAAACCTATCCTCATATATACATAAAATAATAAGTGCCAGGCTTTGTTTCTCCAGAGAACCCTGCCTAAGACAGCTGCATCTATATCTACTTTATGTTTAAAAATCAACTGGAAATTCTGAAACACCATAGAATGGCTAAAAGTTATTTTGTGATCATAACTCTTTGTTTAACTAGAGTCTTTTTGAAGCATTTTTTTTTGTCAACAGACATGGTTAAAGTTTAAAACTAAAAGCAGCAGAAAACTAGCTTGTACAATTTTCCCAAGTAGGCTGCAGGTTTGGTTGACTTGGGGAAATGAACATTAAAGATTAAAGCAATGTTTTATATAAATAAAAAAGAAAATTAAAGAACTAGAAAAATTAATAACAAAATAAGTTTGTTCTTCAAAAAAATTAACTAAACCAATAAGCTACTGACAAATTTGACAAAGGAAAAGAATGACAAAAAGCACATTTTATTAATAAGAAAAGAAATAGATAATATTATGACCTAACCAAATGTGATAAAATATATAATCACCCAGTATTATGAAGAACTGTATTCCAAAAAAAAATGAAAATATAGAAGAAATAGATACATTTTTAGAAATTCATTATTTACCAAAATCACAACAGAATTACGTAGAAAAACTCAGCCAGCCTATAGCATGAGAAGAAACAAATCCAGTCATAAAAAAAAAAATCGTGGCAGGTGCGAGACCAAATCCAGGGCTACATAGGATAGCCAACCACAAAGGGTGGGGGGGCGGGAGGGAGGAACAGGGAAAGGGAAAAAAAGGGGGGAAATGTGACAGGGAATAGGGCACTGACCACCCAAGGGAAGGGTATTGTTTGTGTCTCCACAGGGAAAGAGGGACCAGATTTAAAGCCAGTGCCAGAGGAATGCAGCTTGTTGGCAAGGGGTGCGGAGCCAGTGGAGGGGCCTGAGGGCTTGGCCCCCATTCCAGCTATGTGGACAACAGCTCCTCCCCCAAGAAAAATTTACTTGAGAGGACAGCAAGGAAGCTGCAGCTAGGGTAGAGGGGCATGTCTGACTAGAGCAAATGGGAGCACTTAGGGGGAGGAAGAGCGAGTGGAGCACATCCTGACTCACCAGGCTAGAGGACGGCATCCCCACTCTGAACAGCCAATGGTCAGAGTAGACAATATGGCTTATCCCACCACGAGATATGCCATCCCTTGATGGCCCCGGGCTCTAAGGGGGATAACACTGGAGACTCAGTGTTGGGACTGGCCCAGACTGATCCTGAGACACCGAGGCAAACCACAAAAAGCGGGCCACAGAGCAACCATGGAAGCAGAGCAGAGAGCCCCCCGAAGGGAGTAAAAAGGACAGACTCTGGGGTCAGAGCATGGTACCCCAGCGGTCCTGACTGAAGGACACACCTAGATATCAAAAATCAGACCTTGATCTATTTACAGGTTTTTCTTTCTGCTTAACTTTTTTTCTTTTAATTCATTTATTCTTCTATGGGTAATTGGTTCCCTTTTTTGTTGCCATCGATATGTTCTCACTGATCGCCTATCTTGCTATGGCTTGGTTTTTGATGCACATTATTATCTCTACAGATCTATCTAGATAAGGTAGACTGGATGAAACAACGGGACCAACGGTTCCGGGGGGACACGGGAGAGGGGGAAGCGGGGGTAAGGAGGTGGTGGTGACCAGCCCAGGGACAGGGGAGCAACAAGTGATCCAAAAACAGTGGCAAGGAGGGTGGGAGAGGCCTGGTAGGGATTAAGCAAGGGCAATGTAACCGAGAAAAAACACTGAAACCCAAATGAAGGCTGAGCATGATAGTGGGACAAGAGGAAAGTAAAGGGAAATAGAGGAAAGAACTAGGGGACAAAGGGTATGTGTAGAGGTTTTAAGACTGG